>NW_025745744.1:186484-273984 GCF_021184085.1 Oncorhynchus gorbuscha | reverse complement strand
AACTCCGGAGCAGAAGGCAGAGTTGTTGTTGCATCCGGAGGTGGAGGGACTGGAGAATGGAACCCTGAGTCTGGTGTTCCACACCCTGATGACAGAGGTCCACTCCCCCATGGAGAACTCTACCTGGACCACACCAGGGTACCCCAACCCCGCCTACCCCCCCTCCTACACCCCCGCGTACCCACCAAGAGCCACGTCGGACGACCAATACTCACCACGGCCCCCCTCACCCCAGGAGAGCCTTCGAGAGGTAGGCATTGTGTTCAAAATGGCACCTTGTTCCCTACATAGGTCTATAGGGCTCTGGTCAACAGTAGTGCACTATATAGGGAATAGGGTGCCATTGGCCATAGGGCCCTGGTCTAAAGTAGTGCACTACACAGGGAATAGGGTGCCATTAGAGATGCATTCCCAGCGTAGAGCGTTAATAAACCATCATCAGACAGAGGTGATATGTCAGTCGGCAGAGGAAATGATAACTGTCTGATTCTGTCCAATCCCAGGTGGCGAACGGGTTCATGGGCGTCTTCAGGCCTTTCGGAAGCTTGGTCAGGGAGTTTGTGTCGCTCACGCACAAAGTAAAGTACACACACACACACACACACACACACACACACACACACACACACACACACACACACACACACACACACACACACACACACACACACACACACACACACACACACACACACACACACACACACACACACACACACACACACAGTCTACTACCACAGACGAGAGATGAGGCCCTGTCTTTACCATTCCTCACTGCCTTCTACTGGCCCTGTCTCTCTCTAACCCTGTCTCTCTCTAACCCCGTCTGTTTCTAACCCTGTCTGTCTCTAACCCTGTCTGTCTTCCCCCTCCACAGATAAACCTGTCTCTCAGCCCCTCCACAGATAAACCTGTCTCTCTCTCTAACCCCGTCTGTCTTCCCCTCCACAGATAAACCTGTCTCTCTCTCTAACCCTGTCTGTCTTCCCCCTCCACAGATAAACCTGTCTCTCAGCCCCTCCACAGATAAACCTGTCTCTCTCTCTAACCCCGTCTGTCTTCCCCCTCCACAGATAAACCTGTCTCTCTCTCTAACCCTGTCTGTCTTCCCCCTCCACAGATAAACCTGTCTCTCAGCCCCTCCACAGATACACCTGTCTCTCTCTCTAACCCCGTCTGTCTTCCCCCTCCACAGAAGCCCCTGTCTGAGATCAGAAGCACCACTCTAACTCAGGTTGTGTTGAACTGGACTCTGGCCGAGCTGGCCGGGAACTACAGGTCCCAGGAAGACGAGCCAGAAGACTGGACGGAAGACATATTGGACGTAGAGGACTGGTATGACCACGTAGTGGTGCCTGTTCTCCGCCGTGTCCTGCCCACCGACCAGACGCACATACCTGGCAGCCTCAAGGCCGTTTTCCACAAAGTGTTGTGAGTAAAATGTTCACTAAAGATACTGACAAATACAACACTAGAGACAGAAACATATGTAGTCTCAAACGTAGAGCCAAAAGACCCAGTATAATAGTAGGTACTACATCTGGCTCTCATATCATCACGGTCACCTAATCATCCCCAGGTTACAATTGGCTCAATTGGTAACTATTCCCTAGGTTGGCTCATTTACCCCCCCCCCTCCTCTCCCCTGTAACTATTCCTCAGGTTGGCTCACCCCCCCCTGTAACTATTCCCCAGGTTGTCTCATCCCCCCTCCTCTCCCCTGTAACTATTCCCCAGGTTGGCTCACCCCCCCTGTAACTATTCCCCAGGTGGGCTCAACCCCCCCCCCTGTAACTATTCCCCAGGTTGGCTCACCCCCCTCCTCTCACTTGTAACTATTCCCCAGGTTGGCTCATCCCCCCTCCTCTCCCCTGTAACTATTCCCCAGGTTGGCTCACCCCCCTCCTCTCCCCTGTAACTATTCCCCAGGTTGGCTCATCCCCCCTCCTCTCCCCTGTAACTATTCCCCAGGTTGGCTCACCCCCCCCCCTGTAACTATTCCCCAGGTGGGCTCAACCCCCCCCTGTAACTATTCCCCAGGTTGGCTCACCCCCCCTCCTCTCACTTGTAACTATTCCCCAGGTTGGCTCATCCCCCCCTCCTCTCCCCTGTAACTATTCCCCAGGTTGGCTCACCCCCTCCTCTCCCCTGTAACTATTCCCCAGGTTGGCTCATCCCCCCTCCTCTCCCCTGTAACTATTCCCCAGGTTGGCTCACCCCCCCCCCTCCTCTCCCCTGTAACTATTCCCCAGGTTGGCCCACCCCCCCCTCCTCTCCCCTGTAACTATTCCCCAGGTTGGCTCACCCCCCCCTCCTCTCCCCTGTAACTATTCCCCAGGTTGGCTCACCCCCCCTCCTCTCCCCTGTAACTATTCCCCAGGTTGGCTCACCCCCCCTCCTCTCCCCTGTAACTATTCCCCAGGTTGGCTCATTCACCCCCCCTCCTCTCCCCTGTAACTATTCCCCAGGTTGGCTCACCCCCCTCCTCTCCCCTGTAACTATTCCCCAGGTTGGCTCATCCCCCCTCCTCTCCCCTGTAACTATTCCCCAGGTTGGCTCATCCCCCTCCTCTCCCCTGTAACTATTCCCCAGGTTGGCTCATCCCCCCTCCTCTCCCCTGTAACTATTCCCCAGGTTGGCTCACCCCCCCCTCCTCTCCCCTTTAACTATTCCCCAGGTTGGCTCATCCCCCCCTGTAACTATTCCCCAGGTTGGCTCATCCCCCTCCTCTCCCCTTTAACTATTCCCCAGGTTGGCTCATCCCCCCTCCTCTCCCCTTTAACTATTCCCCAGGTTGGCTCATCCCCCCTCCTCTCCCCTTTAACTATTCCCCAGGTTGGCTCACCCCCTCCTCTCCCCTTTAACTATTCCCCAGGTTGGCTCATCCCCCTCCTCTCCCCTTTAACTATTCCCCTGGTTGGCTCATCCCCACCCCCCCTGTAACTATTCCCCAGGTTGTTGCTGTAAATGAGAATGTGTTCTAAGTAGTTCTTCTGTAGCTCAGTTGATAGAGCATGGCGCTCAGTTGGTAGAGCATGGCGCTTGTAACGCCAGGGTAGTGGGTTCGATCCCCGGGACCACCCATACGTAGAATGTATGCACACATGACTGTAAGTCGCTTTGGATAAAAGCGTCTGATAAATGGCATATATTATATATTATTCTAAGCTAGTACCAAACATACAACCATACTCCCAGATGTAGCTAGTACCAAACATAGTACCCTACTCCCAGATGTAGCTAGTACCAAACATAGTACCATACTCCCAGATGTAGCTAGTACCAAACATAAAACCCTACTCCCAGATGTAGCTAGTACCAAACATAAAACCATACTCCCAGATGTAGCTAGTACCAAACATAGTACCATACTCCCAGATGTAGCTAGTACCAAACATAAAACCCTACTCCCAGATGTAGCTAGTACCAAACATAAAACCATACTCCCAGATGTAGCTAGTACCAAACATAGTACCATACTCCCAGATGTAGCTAGTACCAAACATAGTACCCTACTCCCAGATGTAGCTAGTACCAAACATAGTACCCTACTCCCAGATATAGCTAGTACCAAACATAGTACCATACTCCCAGATGTAGCTAGTACCAAACATAGTACCATACTCCCAGATGTAGCTAGTACCAACCATAGTACCATACTCCCAGATGTAGCTAGTACCAACCATAGTACCATACTCCCAGATGTAGTTAGTACCAAACATAGTACCCTACTCCCAGATATAGCTAGTATCAAACATAAAACCCTACTCCCAGATGTAGCTAGTACCAAACATAGTACCCTACTCCCAGATATAGCTAGTACCAAACATAGTACCATACTCCCAGATGTAGCTAGTACCAAACATAGTACCATACTCCCAGATGTAGCTAGTACCAAACATAAAACCCTACTCCCAGATGTAGCTAGTACCAAACATAGTACCATACTCCCAGATGTAGCTAGTACCAAACATGTCCAACACAGTACCAAACATAGTACCATACTCCCAGATGTAGCTAGTACCAAACATAGTACCATACTCCCAGATGTAGCTAGTACCAACCATAGTACCATACTGACAGATGGAGCTAGTAACAAACATAGTACCATACTCCCAGATGTAGCTAGTACCAAACATAGTACCATACTGACAGATGTAGCTAGTACCAAACATAGTACCATACTCCCAGATGGAGCTAGTACCAAACATAAAACCCTACTCCCAGATGTAGCTATTACCAAACATAGTACCCTACTCCCAGATATAGCTAGTATCAAACATAAAACCCTACTCCCAGATATAGCTAGTACCAAACATAGTACCATACTCCCAGATGTAGCTAGTACCAACCATAATACCATACTGACAGATGGAGCTAGTACCAAACATAGTACCATACTGACAGATGTAGCTAGTACCAAACATAGTACCATACTCCCAGATGTAGCTAGTACCAAACATAAAACCCTACTCCCAGATGTAGCTAGTACCAAACATAGTACCATACTCCCAGATGTAGCTAGTACCAAACATGTCCAACACAGTACCAAACATAGTACCATACTCCCAGATGTAGCTAGTACCAAACATAGTACCATACTCCCAGATGTAGCTAGTACCAACCATAGTACCATACTGACAGATGGAGCTAGTACCAAACATAGTACCATACTCCCAGATGTAGCTAGTACCAAACATAGTACCATACTGACAGATGGAGCTAGTACCAAACATAGTACCATACTGACAGATGTAGCTAGTACCAAACATAGTACCATACTCCCAGATGGAGCTAGTACCAAACATAAAACCCTACTCCCAGATGTAGCTAGTACCAAACATAGTACCCTACTCCCAGATATAGCTAGTATCAAACATAAAACCCTACTCCCAGATATAGCTAGTACCAAACATAGTACCATACTCCCAGATGTAGCTAGTACCAACCATAGTACCATACTGACAGATGTAGCTAGTACCAAACATAGTACCATACTCCCAGATGTAGCTAGTACCAAACATAGTACCATACTGACAGATGGAGCTAGTACCAAACATAGTACCATACTCCCAGATGGAGCTAGTACCAACCATAGTACCATACTGACAGATGGAGCTAGTACCAACCATAGTACCATACTGACAGATGGAGCTAGTACCAAACATAGTACCATACTCCCAGATGTAGCTAGTACCAACCATAGTACCATACTCCCAGATGTAGCTAGTACCAAACATGTCCAACACAGTACCAAACATAGTACCATACTCCCAGATGTAGCTAGTACCAAACATAGTACCATACTCCCAGATGTATCTAGTACCAACCATAGTACCATACTCCCAGATGTAGCTAGTACCAAACATGTCCAACACAGTACCAAACATAGTACCATACTGACAGATGGAGCTAGTACCAACCATAGTACCATACTGACAGATGTAGCCAGTACCAACCATAGTACCATAGCTGATGCATGAAAGTCACTGATCATGATATTTACTGACCGTTACTGACGATCTGTGTTGTGTTAATTGTCTCTACTATGTCTCCGTAGCTACCTGAACTCAGACATGGACAGCATGGACAATGACAATATGGCCCAAGACATATGTAGCATCACCCTAGAGGAGAAGTCATGTGGGGTGAGTAGCTACAGCCATCTATATATCATGACACTATGGCCCAAGACATATGTAGCATCACCCTAGAGGAGAAGTCATGTGGGGTGAGTAGCTACAGCCATCTATATATCATGACAATATGCCCCTTGATGTCTGTAGCATCACCCTAGAGAAGAGGTCATCTATATCATCACACTATGCCCCTTGATGTCTGTAGCATCACCCTAGAGAAGAGGTCATCTATATATCATGACACTATGACCCAAAACATATGTAGCATCACCCTAGAGGAGAAGTCATGTGGGGTGAGTAGCTACAGCCATCTATATATCATGACAATATGCCCCTTGATGTCTGTAGCATCACCCTAGAGAAGAGGTCATCTATATCATGACACTATGACCCAAAACATATGTAGCATCACCCTAGAGGAGAAGTCATCTATATATAATGTCATCTATATAACATGTCATCTATATATCATGACATCTATATATCATGTCATCTATATATCATGACATCTATATATCATGTCATCTATATATCATGACATCTATATATCATGTCATCTATATATCATGACATCTATATATCATGTCATCTATATATCATGACATCTATATATCATGACATCTATATATCATGACATCTACATATCATGTCATCTATATATCATGACATCTATATATCATGACATCTATATATCATGTCATCTATATATCATGTCATCTATATATCATGACATCTATATATCATGACATCTATATATCATGACATCTATCATCTATATATCATGTCATCTATATATCATGTCATCTATATATCATGACATCTATATATCATGACATCTATATATCATGACATCTATATATCATGACATCTATCATCTATATATCATGTCATCTATATATCATGACATCTATATATCATGTCATCTATATATCATGTCATCTATATAACATGTCATCTATATATCATGTCATCTATATATCATGACATCTATATATCATGACATCTATATATCATGTCATCTATCATCTATATATCATGTCATCTATATATCATGTCATCTATATATCATGACATCTATATATCATGACATCTATATATCATGACATCTATATATCATGTCATCTATATATCATGTCATCTATATATCATGTCATCTATATATCATGACATCTATATATCATGTCATCTATATATCATGTCATCTATATATCATGACATCTATATATCATGTCATCTATATATCATGTCATCTATATATCATGACATCTATATATCATGACATCTATATATCATGACATCTATATATCATGTCATCTATATATCATGTAATCTATCATCTATATATCATGACATCTATATATCATGTCATCTATCATCTATATATCATGTCATCTATCATCTATATATCATGTCATCTATATATCATGTAATCTATCATCTATATATCATGACATCTATATATCATGTCATCTATCATCTATATATCATGTCATCTATCATCTATATATCATGTCATCTATATATCATGTAATCTATCATCTATATATCATGACATCTATATATCATGTCATCTATCATCTATATATCATGTCATCTATATATCATGTCATCTATATATCATGACATCTATATATCATGACATCTATATATCATGACATCTATATATCATGACATCTATATATCATGTCATCTATATATCATGACATCTATATATCATGACATCTATATATCATGACATCTATCATCTATATATCATGTCATCTATATATCATGACATCTATATATCATGTCATCTATCATCTATATATCATGACATCTATATAACATGACATCTATATATCATGACATCTATATATCATGACATCTATATATCATGTCATCTATATATCATGTCATCTATATATCATGACATCTATATATCATGTCATCTATATATCATGACATCTATATATCATGTCATCTATATATCATGACATCTATATATCATGTCATCTATATATCATGTCATCTATATATCATGACATCTATATAACATGTCATCTATATATCATGTCATCTATATATCATGACATCTATATATCATGACATCTATATATCATGTCATCTATATATCATGACATCTATATAACATGTCATCTATATATCATGACATCTATCATCTATATATCATGACATCTATATATCATGTCATCTATATATCATGTCATCTATATATCATGACATCTATATATCATGTCATCTATATATCATGTCATCTATATATCATGACATCTATATAACATGTCATCTATATATCATGTCATCTATATATCATGACATCTATATATCATGACATCTATATATCATGTCATCTATATATCATGACATCTATATAACATGTCATCTATATATCATGACATCTATCATACACATCTATATATCATGACATCTATATATCATGACATCTATATATCATGACATCTATATATCATGACATCTATATATCATGTCATCTATATATCATGACATCTATATATCATGACATCTATATATCATGTCATCTATATATCATGTCATCTATATATCATGTCATCTATATATCATGTCATCTATATATCATGACATCTATATATCATGACATCTATATAACATGTCATCTATCATCTATATATCATGACATCTATATAACATGTCATCTATATAACATGTCATCTATATATCATGACATCTATATAACATGACATCTATATAACATGTCATCTATATAACATGTCATCTATATATCATGTCATCTATATATCATGTCAGTTACATTACAGGTGTTGCATTGCATCTTTTAAAAAATATATAGAGATTTTTTTTTAAATTTAACCTTAATTTAACTAGGCAAATCAGTTAAGAACAAATTCTTATTTACAATGAGGGCCTACCCCGGACAAATCGACAAAGCAGTTGGGCATCACATCACTATATCATATGATGGGGTTAGCTGATACAGGTGTTGTGAGATCTGGCGTGCGTCTGCAATGTTATCATTGTAAACAAGATTTTTTTTCTTAACTGACTTGCCGAGTTAAATAAAAAGAAATAAATAAAAATCATGCTGTAACACGGCCAAAATCGCTATGGCGATAGCTGTTATATTATGTATATTATATTAGTATGTTTGATACCGAGGATTCTCTCGCTTCAATAATAGTTGGCCTCTGACTGATATAGGTAGAATTAGAGGAGTACAGAGACACCTACTGGTGACTACATGTCGTGACAACCTCTCAACATCTCGATCTCGCGTGATCTCTTTCAATTAAATTAAAACATTTTCAATTCAACATACTTTGTTGACGTGGAAAAGGGAAAAAACAAAGTGAAACATGTTTTGACCTGCACTGTTGGAGCTCGGAGTATAAGAATTAACACTGTACCCTGCGATTACATCTGCTACCCTGTCTATGTGACTAATAAACTCATCTAATCATCTATCTAATCTATCAACGATGGTCAAATAAGACATGAATAATGGAATAATAAGGATAACGTTAATAGCGCAAATAATATTAACAGAAATTAAAACAAATAATAATTATGAGAATAATACAAACTTTCCATCTCTCCCTCTCTCTTGCTCTAGTTGACCAATGCTGTGGAGAAAGTGGCGCGCGTCCTGCACTGTGTTGCCCGTAGCAACTTGACGTTGTCGGAGGAGACTGTTATGCGTCTGGTCGTGGAGCTGACCGGGCGGCTCAACTCATTGGTCCAGAAGTTCTCCACCGCGGTAAGCCTCAACCAATCATTAGGGGACGTATTTAGACATTAGAACATATTTGAGGGCTTAAAAATTTGCGCAGAATGTTAAGTGTGGAATGAATTATAACTCGAATGGTCATTTACCATAATATGTAGACTGTAGAGTTATGCTGCTGATCTCACAAAATGAATTAGACCATGTTTAATATTTTTATATTCCCCATACAGAACTTCAGTGAGGTGGCACACCACTTCCAGGAGGTGTTTGGCCAGGCAGACTCCCCGGCTCTGACCCTGGAGAATCTCAACGACCCAGACTTCATCAGGCTCTGGTTCCAGATCAAACTGAAGCCCCTGCTTCCCTCCGTCCCCCCCGGCCTTCTCTCCTGCCTCAGCACCAAGAACTTCACCTGCCCCGTCTACCAAGCCCTGTGAGTAACACTAAACCTAACCTAACACAAATACATCTACCAAGCCCTGTGAGTAACAACTAAACCTAACCTAACTCAACACTAAAGCATCTTCCAAGCCCTGTGAGTAACACTAAACCTAACCTAACACAAATACATCTACCAAGCCCTGTGAGTATCTAACTAAACCTAACCTAACTCAACACTAAAGCATCTTCCAAGCCCTGTGAGTAACACTAAACCTAACCTAACACTAATACATCTACCAAGCCCTGTGAGTAACACTAAACCTAACCTAACACTAATACATCTACCAAGCCCTGTGAGTAACACTAAACCTAACCTAACACTAATACATCTACCAAGCCCTGTGAGTAACACTAAACCTAACCTAACACTAATACATCTACCATGCCCTGTTAGTATCAACACTAAACCTAACCTAACTCAACACTAAAGCATCTTCCAAGCACTGTGAGTAACACTAAACCTAACCTAACACGAATACATCTACCAAGCCCTGTTAGTATCAACACTAAACCTAACCTAACTCAACACTAAAGCATCTTCCAAGCACTGTGAGTAACACTAAACCTAACCTAACCTAACACAAATACATCTACCAAGCCCTATGAGTATCTAACTAAACCTAACCTAACTCAACACTAAAGCATCTTCCAAGCCCTGTGAGTAACACTAAACCTAACCTAACACTAATACATCTACCAAGCCCTGTGAGTATCTAACTAAACCTAACCTAACTCAACACTAAAGCATCTTCCAAGCCCTGTGAGTAACACTAAACCTAACCTAATACTAAAACATCTACCAAGCCCTGTGAGTATCAACACTAAACCTAACCTAACCTAACACTAATACATCTACCAAGCCCTGTGAGTAACAACACTAAACCTAACCTAACCTAACATTAATACATCTACCAAGCCCTGTGAGTAACACTAAACCTAACAACACTAAACCTAACCTAACCTAACATTAACACATCTACCAAGCCCTGTGAGTAACACTAAACCTAACCTAACATTAACACATCTACCAAGCCCTGTGAGTAACATTAAACCTAACCTAACCTAACATTAACACATCTACCAAGCCCTGTGAGTAACACTAAACCTAACCTAATACTAAAACATCCAAGCCCTGTGAGTAACACTACTAATACTATATCTATGGTTCCACAGTGTGGAGGAGCTGAGTGAACAAATGAAGCTGATGGACCAGGAGGACGAGCAGATGTATGAAATGCAGGGTCACGTGATCTACAAACAGTTCCTGTTGCCCTTCCTGTTGAATCACAACTCCTCAGGTCAGAGTTGTAATTGATCAGTTCTCCAGGCCAAAAAACCCATGTATTTGTACTGCTTTATTTATGTTGGTAACCAGTTTATAATAGCAATAAAGTACCTCGGGGAGTGGTTGTGGTATATGGCTAATATACCACGGCTAATGGCTGTACTCCGCGAAGTGTTGTTCCTAAGAACAGCCCTTAGCCGTGGTATATTGGCCATATACCACAACACCCACATGCCTTATTGCTTAAATATAAGTTGGGACATATCACTTCCAGTTACATGTGGCAAGCATAGAGTTGTATAGAGGACTCTATTTCCCAAAATACAGTTGTAGCATGGGCAGCAACGTTGATGACTTTCACCATTTTGAAGTAGTCAACTGGGCGGGACATCCTATAGGTTAAGGAAGGATCACATAAGGCATTCCACAACTGCAGGTGGCCAATAAATGACCAACCTTGACTTTATACCTGTTTAAACAACACACCCTGCATCCCACTGCTGGCTTGGCCACTGAAACTAAGCAGGGTCGGTCCTGGTCTGTCTCTGAATGGGAGACCAGGTGCTGCTGGCTTGGCCACTGAAATTAAGCAGGGTCGGTCCTGGTCTGTCTCTGAATGGGAGACCAGGTGCTGCTGGCTTGGCCACTGAAACTAAGCAGGGTCGGTCCTGGTCTGTCTCTGAATGGGAGACCAGGTGCTGCTGGCTTGGCCACTGAAACTAAGCAGGGTCGGTCCTGGTCTGTCCCTGAATGGGAGACCAGGTGCTGCTGGCTTGGCCACTGAAACTAAGCAGGGTCGGTCCTGGTCTGTCCTGAATGGGAGACCAGGTGCTGCTGGCTTGGCCACTGAAACTAAGGGGTCGGTCCTGGTCTGTCCCTGAATGGGAGACCAGGTGCTGCTGGCTTGGCCACTGAAACTAAGCAGGGTCGGTCCTGGTCTGTCCCTGAATGGGAGACCAGATGCTGCTGGATGTGGTGTTGGAGGGCCAGTAGGAGCCAATCTTTCCTCTGGTCTAAAGAAATATCCCAATGCCCCAGGGCAGTGTTTGGGGACATTGCCCTGTGTAGGGAGCCGTCTTTCAGATGGGATGTTAACTGGGTGTTCTGACTCTCTGTGGCCACTAAAATATCCCATGGCAATTATTGTAAGAGTAGGGGTATTAACCCCGGTGTCCTGGCTAAATTCCCAATCTGGCCCTCATACCATCACGGCCACCTAATCATCCCCAGCTTCCAATTGGTTCATTCATCCCCCTTTCTTCTCCTCTGTAACTATTCCCCAGGTTGTTGCTGTAAATCTGAATGTGTTCTTAGTCAACTTTACCTGGTAAAATAAGGTTTAGATTAAAAAAATAAAAGTATAAACCCTTTCAGTTTGTTTATCAACACATAGAAGTAATGGAATAAAAAATAGACTACTTCAAAATGGAGATGGCCTCAATGACGCTGCCCGTGTCCTCACCGATACAACGTTAGGATCTCTGTACAACTCTATGGTGGCAAACGTCAGACTCTTTGTCAATGACGCTGCCCGTGTGCTCACCGATACAACGTTACGATCTCTATACAACTCTATGGTGGCAAACGTCAGACTCTTTGTCAATGACGCTGCCCGTGTGCTCACAGATACAACGTTACGATCTCTATACAACTCTATGGTGGAAACTCAGACTCTTTGTCATGTGATCTTCAGCAGTCAGCAGTCCCACTGCATATTGATTATTACTATTAAAAGAAACATAAATCATTATAACCCGAAAATGGCCTCTGATATACTGATAGGATCCCTTCACTGCTTCCATCCTCAGACCCACAGTGCATCTCTTCAGCCAGTAGCAGTGCAGACTGGCTGATCAAGAACTTTGGTGGATTCTCTGCATTCGCTCCTCTGAGGGATTTCTATGATCTAAATGCTCATTTCTCTGCTGTAAGTATGAGAGTCATGTACGTTTCAATGTCTGCTGACTGCACCACTATGTTTATACTGTATATTACACGACCGGTCAAAAGTTTGGACACACCTACTCATTCAAGGGTTTTTCTTTAAAAAAATTAAGCCATTTTCTACATTGTAGAATAATAGTGAAGAAATCCAAACTATTAAATAACACATATGGAATCATGTAGTAACCATAAAAAGTGTTAAACAAATCCAAACATATTTTATATTTGAGATTCTTCAAATAGCCACGCTTTGCCTTGATGACAGCTTTGCACACTCTCGGCATTCTCTCAACCAGCTTCACCTGGAATGCTTTTCCAACCGTCTTGAAGGAGTTCCCACATAGGCTGAGCACTTGTTGGCTGCTTTTCCTTCACTATGCGGTCCATGATTATACAGTACATAGATATTTGGATATATGTATTCAGTGATTATATTGAGTCATCATATCAGCAATTGATATGTTTCTAACATTTGATAGAGGAACTGAATCTAATGTTTAATAACCCTCTTGTTTCCTCTCTTCCAGTTGTCAGCCCTGGAGGTTCTCTCTCCAAAGCAGACAGCAGAGCTGGTGGTGTTGCCTCTTCCTGGTCTTCCAGGGAAAGATGTCATCATCAACACAGTGTTTGACTTCCTGACCGAGTCACCAAAGGAGAGGAAACTCCCTGACTTCCTGTACCACCTCATAAGGCTGTCTGCGGAGGTAACACAGCTCTACTGGTCAACAATGAGCTAGCCTAACAATGCGACCCAACATTTTGAGGCAGGATACGACAACCTGAAAACACCTTTTTCACCATTATAATTAAACTCTTTCATAATGTTTTGTTTCAGACAACGATGCCCTGCAAATCGTACAAAATCATGTAAGTTAGACTACATGGGAGAACTGAAGCTCTGCCTCTTTGAAACACAAAGCAATGTCGGAACCTCTGTTCTGTGAAATGCAGTGGTTAATTATGTTATTGACGTCTCCATTGTGTCTGTCTCAGCTTTGAGCGTCTGTACCAGGCCGTATGTTGGAACCTCTGTTCTGTGAAATGCAGTGGTTAATTATGTTATTGACGTCTCCATTGTGTCTGTCTCAGCTTTGAGCGTCTGTACCAGGCCGTATGTTGGAACCTCTGTTCTGTGAAATGCAGTGATTAATTATGTTATTAACGTCTCCATTGTGTCTGTCTCAGCTTTGAGCGTCTGTACCAGGCCGTATCGTCTGCATCTCCAGAGATGGAGCCAGTCGTCTGGGCCAACATAGACAACCTGATGCAGACCGCTCCAGAAGGTCTGTCGCACTTAGAATCTTTTCATCAAGCCTTCATGTTGTTGATGGTCTAAATAAATCCTCACAAATATTTCCCATCATGCCCTGTTGTTTACCACATGTGTTTGTTTGTTTGGTCAGGTTGTGGATTGGATGAACAGGTAGGCAGAAAAATATATTGAATACATTTAAATACTTCAGGAAAAGATTCATGTTGTACTTTCAAAAGATCACAATTGTAATTTAAATAACTGTTTAATTTTCAGTGCCCATCAACACCATTTAATTGTAAGTTTATTTGCATATATTTACATATCTGTATTTAACAGTGCTATCGGGTAATAAGATGCAGATGTACTGTGCATTGGTCTGAAACAAATAAATGACAAGAAACATACTAATCTCTTTCATCTGTGACCATCTACAGATACCAGAGTCTGTGCTGGAGTCAACAGGTATGGATACATCACATTACATTTATGCTAGGTCCTGTTGTTCTAGTGCTAATGATTGGTGTTATGCTAGTGCTAACGTGGTTACTCAAGACCTGATTGGCTGCAAGGGCCGCGGCTTATGCTAGGGTGCTAAGAAGGTCCCTGGTGCTAGGGCTGTTATACTAGTGCTAACGTGCTAATGCTAGGTGCTGTCTAGTGCTAACGTGCTAATGCTAGGTGCTGCTGTTCTAGTGCTAACGTGCTAATGCTAGGTTCTGCTGTTCTAGTGCTAACGTGCTAATGCTAGGTGTGCTAATGCTCAGCTAACATTATAGCTAGTCTGCTACTGTACATACTAGGGTTTAATATTTTCCGGTATTTTACAAACGTTCCTAAATCACTTTTCTCCCGGGGGACCCGGTATTTCCTGCCAAAACCGGAAGTGTCATTCAGAAGCATTATAAAGCGTCTGTCTGGATTATTATTAGAACTTTGATCAGAATGAAAATGTAAACTTGATGCTACCTGAGCCTGATATATATTAAATACGGGGCCGTCTGTCCCCACCCTGAGACGGGGCCGTCTGTCCCCACCCTGAGACGGGGCCGTCTGTCCCCACCCTGAGACGGGGCCGTCTGTCCCCACCCTGAGACGGGGCCGTCTGTCCCCACCCTGAGACGGGGCCGTCTGTCCCCACCCTGAGACGGGGCCGTCTGTCCCCACCCTGAGACGGGGCCGTCTGTCCCCACCCTGAGACGGGGCCGTCTGTCCCCACCCTGAGACGGGGCCGTCTGTCCCCACCCTGAGACGGGGCCGTCTGTCCCCACCCTGAGACGGGGCCGTCTGTCCCCACCCTGAGACGGGGCCGTCTGTCCCCACCCTGAGACGGGGCCGTCTGTCCCCACCCTGAGACGGGGCCGTCTGTCCCCACCCTGAGACGGGGCCGTCTGTCCCCACCCTGAGACGGGGCCGTCTGTCCCCACCCTGAGACGGGGCCGTCTGTCCCCACCCTGAGACGGGCCGTCTGTCCCCACCCTGAGACGGGGCCGTCTGTCCCCACCCTGAGACGGGGCCGTCTGTCCCCACCCTGAGACGGGGCCGTCTGTCCCCACCCTGAGACGGGGCCGTCTGTCCCCACCCTGAGACGGGGCCGTCTGTCCCCACCCTGAGACGGGGCCGTCTGTCCCCACCCTGAGACGGGGCCGTCTGTCCCCACCCTGAGACGGGGCCGTCTGTCCCCACCCTGAGACGGGGCCGTCTGTCCCCACCCTGAGACGGGGCCGTCTGTCCCCACCCTGAGACGGGGCCGTCTGTCCCCACCCTGAGACGGGGCCGTCTGTCCCCACCCTGAGACGGGGCCGTCTGTCCCCACCCTGAGACGGGGCCGTCTGTCCCCACCCTGAGACGGGGCCGTCTGTCCCCACCCTGAGACGGGGCCGTCTGTCCCCACCCTGAGACGGGGCCGTCTGTCCCCACCCTGAGACGGGGCCGTCTGTCCCCACCCTGAGACGGGGCCGTCTGTCCCCACCCTGAGACGGGGCCGTCTGTCCCCACCCTGAGACGGGGCCGTCTGTCCCCACCCTGAGACGGGGCCGTCTGTCCCCACCCTGAGACGGGGCCGTCTGTCCCCACCCTGAGACGGGGCCGTCTGTCCCCACCCTGAGACGGGGCCGTCTGTCCCCACCCTGAGACGGGCCGTCTGTCCCCACCCTGAGACGGGCCGTCTGTCCCCACCCTGAGACGGGGCCGTCTGTCCCCACCCTGAGACGGGGCCGTCTGTCCCCACCCTGAGACGGGGCCGTCTGTCCCCACCCTGAGACGGGGCCGTCTGTCCCCACCCTGAGACGGGGCCGTCTGTCCCCACCCTGAGACGGGGCCGTCTGTCCCCACCCTGAGACGGGGCCGTCTGTCCCCACCCTGAGACGGGGCCGTCTGTCCCCACCCTGAGACGGGGCCGTCTGTCCCCACCCTGAGACGGGGCCGTCTGTCCCCACCCTGAGACGGGGCCGTCTGTCCCCACCCTGAGACGGGCCGTCTGTCCCCACCCTGAGACGGGGCCGTCTGTCCCCACCCTGAGACGGGGCCGTCTGTCCCCACCCTGAGACGGGGCCGTCTGTCCCCACCCTGAGACGGGGCCGTCTGTCCCCACCCTGAGACGGGGCCGTCTGTCCCCACCCTGAGACGGGGCCGTGTCCCCACCCTGAGACGGGGCCGTCTGTCCCCACCCTGAGACGGGCCGTCTGTCCCCACCCTGAGACGGGGCCGTCTGTCCCCACCCTGAGACGGGGCCGTCTGTCCCCACCCTGAGACGGGGCCGTCTGTCCCCACCCTGAGACGGGGCCGTCTGTCCCCACCCTGAGACGGGGCCGTCTGTCCCCACCCTGAGACGGGGCCGTCTGTCCCCACCCTGAGACGGGGCCGTCTGTCCCCACCCTGAGACGGGGCCGTCTGTCCCCACCCTGAGACGGGGCCGTCTGTCCCCACCCTGAGACGGGGCCGTCTGTCCCCACCCTGAGACGACGGGGCCGTCTGTCCCCAGACGGGGCCTGAGACGGGGCCGTCTGTCCCCACCCTGAGACGGGGCCGTCTGTCCCCACCCTGAGACGGGGCCGTCTGTCCCCACCCTGAGACGGGGCCGTCTGTCCCCACCCTGAGACGGGGCCGTCTGTCCCCACCCTGAGACGGGGCCGTCTGTCCCCACCCTGAGACGGGGCCGTCTGTCCCCACCCCTGAGACGGGGCCGTCTGTCCCCACCCTGAGACGGGGCCGTCTGTCCCCACCCTGAGACGGGGCCTTCTGTCCCCACCCTGAGACGGGGCCGTCTGTCCCCACCCTGAGACGGGGCCGTCTGTCCCCACCCTGAGACGGGGCCGTCTGTCCCCACCCTGAGACGGGGCCGTCTGTCCCCACCCTGAGACGGGGCCATCTGTCCCCACCCTGAGACGGGGCCATCTGTCCCCACCCTGAGACGGGGCCGTCTCTCCCCACCATGAGACGGGCCGTCTCTCCCCACCATGAGACGGGGCCGTCTGTCCCCACCCTGAGACGGGGCCGTCTGTCCCCACCCTGAGACGGGGCCGTCTGTCCCCACCCTGAGACGGGGCCGTCTGTCCCCACCCTGAGACTGGGCCGTCTGTCCCCACCCTGAGACTGGGCCGTCTGTCCCCACCCTGAGACGGGGCCGTCTGTCCCCACCCTGAGACGGGGCCGTGTCCCCACCCTGAGACGGGGCCGTCTGTCCCCACCCTGAGACGGGGCCGTCTGTCCCCACCCTGAGACGGGCCGTCTGTCCCCACCCTGAGACGGGGCCGTCTGTCCCCACCCTGAGACGGGGCCGTCTGTCCCCACCCTGAGACGGGGCCGTCTGTCCCCACCCTGAGACGGGGCCGTCTGTCCCCACCCTGAGACGGGGCCGTCTGTCCCCACCCTGAGACGGGGCCGTCTGTCCCCACCCTGAGACGGGGCCGTCTGTCCCCACCCTGAGACGGGGCCGTCTGTCCCCACCCTGAGACGGGGCCGTCTGTCCCCACCCTGAGACGGGGCCGTCTGTCCCCACCCTGAGACGGGGCCGTCTGTCCCCACCCTGAGACGGGGCCGTCTGTCCCACCCTGAGACGGGGCCGTCTGTCCCCACCCTGAGACGGGGCCGTCTGTCCCCACCCTGAGACGGGGCCGTCTGTCCCCACCCTGAGACGGGGCCGTCTGTCCCCACCCTGAGACGGGGCCGTCTGTCCCCACCCTGAGACGGGGCCGTCTGTCCCCACCCTGAGACGGGGCCGTCTGTCCCCACCCTGAGACGGGGCCGTCTGTCCCCACCCTGAGACGGGGCCGTCTGTCCCCACCCTGAGACGGGGCCGTCTGTCCCCACCCTGAGACGGGCCGTCTGTCCCCAGCCTGAGACGGGGCCATCTGTCCCCACCCTGAGACGGGGCCGTCTGTCCCCACCCTGAGACGGGGCCGTCTGTCCCCACCCTGAGACGGGGCCGTCTGTCCCCACCCTGAGACGGGGCCGTCTGTCCCCACCCTGAGACGGGGCCGTCTGTCCCCACCATGAGACGGGGCCGTCTGTCCCCACCCTGAGACGGGGCCTTCTGTCCCCACCCTGAGACGGGGCCGTCTGTCCCCACCCTGAGACGGGGCCGTCTGTCCCCACCCTGAGACGGGGCCGTCTGTCCCCACCCTGAGACGGGGCCGTCTGTCCCCACCCTGAGACGGGGCCATCTGTCCCCACCCTGAGACGGGGCCGTCTCTCCCCACCATGAGACGGGCCGTCTCTCCCCACCATGAGACGGGGCCGTCTGTCCCCACCCTGAGACGGGGCCTTCTGTCCCCACTCTGAGACGGGGCCGTCTGTCCCCACCCTGAGACGGGGCCGTCTGTCCCCACCCTGAGACGGGCGTCTCTCCCCACCCTGAGACGGGGCCATCTGTCCCCACCCTGAGACGGGGCGTCTCTCCCCACCCTGAGACGGGGCCATCTGTCCCCACCCTGAGACGGGGCGTCTCTCCCCACCCTGAGACGGGGCCATCTGTCCCTACCCTGAGACGGGGCCATCTGTCCCCACCCTGAGACGGTGCCGTCTCTCCCCACCCTGAGACGGGCTGTCTGTCCCCACCCTGAGACGGGCTGTCTGTCCCCACCCTGAGACGGGGCCATCTGTCCCCACCCTGAGACGGTGCCGTCTCTCCCCACCCTGAGACGGGCTGTCTGTCCCCACCCTGAGACGGGCTGTCTGTCCCCACCCTGAGACAGGCCATCTGTCCCCACTCTGAGACAGGCCATCTGTCCCCACCCTGAGACGGGCCATCTCTCCCCACCCTGAGACGGGGCCGTCTGTCCCCACCCTGAGACGGGGCGTCTGTCCCCACCCTCAGACGGGGCCGTCTGTCCCCACCCTGAGACGGGCCGTCTGTCCCCACCCTGAAACGGGCCGTCTGTCCCCACCCTGAGACGGGCCGTCTGTCCCCACCCTGAGACGGGCCGTCTCTCCCCACCCTGAGACATCTCATATAATGTCACAGTTCCATTTCACGCCATGCTGATCAGAAACTGTAAATCATTTCTTATCGTTTACCGGTTTCTCGCAGTTATTTATCCCGTGAAAATGGAGGGGTTTTGTGCGGTAAATCGCTGTCATGGCGGTTCCCGCCATTCAACCCTAGTACAAACCTCTGCTAAGTCTTTTCAATTCTCCACAGCTATCCACTACAACACCACCTGCACACGGGGAATATGACAGAAGTTCTATGCAATTTCAGCTTGGAACAGTATGCTTGTTCACAGGTAATTAGTGGCTTCTAAAGTAAAAACCAATATTTCCTCTTGGACCAATAGATATCATTGTGCTGATCTGGTTCGTTAAGTAATTAATAATGTGAGGAGTATGTCTGTGTATCGGTGAGATTCTTTCACTACGGCCGTGATTCTAGTGGATGAGATGCAAAGAGAAACTGTAGAGATACACCAAGGTAGAGAAAACCCTCTACATGTATTCATTCATTGACTCCATATATCATCTTTTCTTCTCTCTCGAAGCTGAAAGACTTCACTGCAGAACACCTGGTGTCTCTTCTGAGATGTAACCTGCCCGGCAACTCCTCTCACTCTAAAGAGACGTGGAAGGTTCTCCTCACCAAACTGACCTCTGTCTTAGACCAAGCTCTGGACATGTTCTCTAATATGGTGAGAATATACAGTAGATCAATGTTCCTTCAATGTGTGGGGTGCATTCAGCATGATGCAACGTTTTGGAAAGTTCACATAGGAATATGTTATGTAGGAATCACGGCGGTTCTATTCATAGTTTTCTATCTGCAACGTTCGAGAGCGTTTTGCAACTGAACGTGGCCCTGTTGTTCTGTTATTGAATGACCGACCTCTTCCTCCCCAGTCCAAACCTGTCATTGGTCCAGCAGTATCCCAGGTGCTGGATGTGATTGGAGAGATCCGGGTCAACAGACTGACTGAGGATCAGCTGAGAGACAGTGATGTCATCAGGAAGTGGTTCTCTGAGCGTCTGAGACTGTTCCTGCCGTCTGCATCAGGAGGGTTTCTGCACTGCCTCAGCACCAAGAACCTCAGCTGTGACTCGTATCAACAGATGTATGTTTTATAACCGCCTCGTAACACTGGGTCCTCATAATTTAGGTCCTCATTATTAGGTCCTCATTATTTAGGTCCTCATTATTAGGTCCTCATTATTTAGGTCCTCATTATTTAGGTCCTCATTATTTAGGTCCTCATTATTAGGTCCTCATTATTTCGGTCCTCATTATTAGTTCCTCATTATTTAGGTCCTCATTATTAGGTCCTCATTATTAGGTCCTCATTATTTAGGTCCTCATTATTATGTCCTCATTATTTAGGTCCTCATTATTAGATCCTCATTATTTAGGTCCTCATTATTTAGGTCCTCATTATTAGGTCCTCATTATTAGGTCCTCATTATTTAGGTCCTCATTATTTAGGTCCTCATTATTAGGTCCTCATTATTAGGTCCTCATTATTTAGGTCCTCATTATTTAGGTCCTCATAATATAGGTCCTCATTATTAGGTCCTCATTATTATGTCCTCATTATTAGGTCCTCATTATTAGGTCCTCATTATTTAGGTCCTGATTATTAGGTCCTCATTATTTAGGTCCTCATTATTAGGTCCTCATTATTAGGTCCTCATTATTTAGGTCCTCATTATTTAGGTCCTCATTATTTAGGTCCTCATTATTTAGGTCCTCATTATTAGGTCCTCATTATTAGGTCCTCATAATTTAGGTCCTCTTTAGCTATACAACATTTGACAGAGGTATATCAAAGAATATTTTATTTACCATGTCGTCTTGACAATACCCCTCGAGAGGGGACTCTGTTTGTCCCAGCAATTAGTAGCTGATATTGGTGCGTTCAGCTGACTGAGAGGAATCCAATACAATTTACTGGATATTTCTAGGTCAAACACAAGGGGAGAAATCATGGGTTGCGGTCAGGGGTCAGGGGTTAACCCCCCATTAAGGCCGTCGCGCCCAGAGGGTTAACCCTCTAGAAACTAAGTGTTTTCTCAAGGATATTTACTGCCCGAACACATCATTTGTTTTCATCAAGCTTTTTCATTCTCTATTTAAGAACATCTAGTGGTATCTGAAACACATGTCAATATTGTATTTGATGAAACATTAGAAGTGTACCTTATTGCCATTACCTCAATGAAAGAACTAAATATCACAGTTGAAATGTCTAATTGGGGTAATGCCAAATTTCAGTCAGAAGCACTAAATATCACAGTTGAAATGTCTAATTGGGGTAATGCCACATTTCAGACAGAAGGAAGTGTGGTTTAAAGTGTTGAAAATGCAGCAGAAATGTATTGGAAAGGTCAGGAAAACATCAGGGAAGATATTTAGGCAATAAATGTGCCTGATCTTCTGTGTAGAAGAAAAGGTCATCGTTGCTTTCAATTCATTTTCTCCAGTCATTCTGAGCAGATTCTGTCGCAGTCGTCCTCCTCCCTTCTATCGAGTCCTGCTCAAACCGTTCAAACGCTAGAGCAACATTTCTAGGAAGATGCTCCCGGTAGAGGTCCCGCGCGGACCTCGTATCTAGAGGCTCAATGATTTATATTTCCTTTCTCACAGACTGAGGGAGTTCAGCAATCAATTTGACCAAATGGACCAGATGAGACAAGAGCTGGTGGTCAAATACTTCATCCAGCCCTTCCTGACCAAAAACTCCTCAGGTATGGAAGATCGCAACTAGAGTAAAAGCAGCAAACTGTTCCTCAACTTCATTTAATCTTTGACCTTAACCAATTGGTCTCCTCCCTCCAGACTCTGGCTGTGTGTTCAACTCTAACAGCAGTGTGACCTGGCTGCAGAAGAACCTGGGACGGTTTTCAGTCCTGCTGTCCCTCAGTGACCTGTTGAAACTCAACACAGACTTCTCTCCTGTACGTCTTACTTTCTGCCGACAACGCCACTTTGTTTATACATTCATATATTTTATTAAGGACACAATAAATGGGTTGTAAAGTATTCTAGTTAAGTCTGTACATCAGTAATGTTTTCACAGATCAGTTCACCCAGGTTACAATGTCAGTTTTTGATGTTGGAGGTGTTTTGAATATTACAATCTCTCTCTTTCCACCTCTCTCCTTCCAGTTGTCAGCCCTGGAGGTTCTCTCTCCAAAGCAGACAGCAGAGCTGGTGGTGTTGCCTCTTCCTGGGCTTCCAGGGAAAGATGTCATCATCAACACAGTGTTTGACTACCTGACTGAGTCACCAAATGAGAGGAGACTCCCTGAGTTCCTGTACCACCTCGTCAGGCTCTCTGAAGAGGTAACACTTTGTGCATTTAGTAAACAACAGTTCTAACTGATATTGATACTTTATCTTGTTGTTATATTGATGTTATTGTTCTTGTTGTTATATTGATGTTATTGTTCTTGTTATATTGATGTTATTGTTCTTGTTGTTATATTGATGTTATATTGATGTCCTTTTTCAGATGATGCTACCATGTGACAGCTTTAAGACCATGTAAGTGGATTCAACAGAAGTCTTAACGACGAAGAGGTCGTTTTTATCTTAATGACCTTGTAAAACCACAAAGCGCCACTACTACACTTTGACATGTCTGTTTGTCTGTGTCTGTCTCAGCTTTGAGCGTCTGTACCAGGCCTTAGCGTCTGCACCTCCGGAGATGGAGCCAGTTATTCAGGCCATTATAGACAACCTGATGCAGACCGCTCCAGAAGGTCAGTCGTCCTTCATTAACCACGTTGACTATTTTAACACGAATAAGATTATTCAAAACAAGATATCAACTGACTATTTTTCAATGTGTTTTCTAACTTTTGTTGACAGATTGCTTGCCAGTGAATATGAAGGTGAGAATGTATCTCTTTTTTTGTTATTATATCTTTCATTGACTACTGTAATGAGGTAATGTAACTACTGTAATTGACTACTGTAATGAGGTAATGTAATTACTGTAATTGACTACTGTAATGAGGTAATGTAATACTGTAATGTAATTTACTACTGTAATGAAGTAATGTAACTACTGTAATTGACTACTGTAATGAGGTAATGTAACTACTGTAATTGACTACTGTAATGAAGTAATGTAACTACTGTAATTGACTGCTGTAATGAGGTAATGTAACTACTGTAATTGACTACTGTAATTGACTACTGTAATGAGGTAATGTAACTACTGAAATTGACTACTATAAGGAGGTAATGTAACTACTGTAATTGACTACTGTAATGAGGTAATGTAACTACTGTAATTGACCACTGTCAAAAAGTTATGTAACTACTGTAATTGACTACTGTAATTGACTACTGTAATTGACTACTGTAATGAAATGGCCTATTATTATTGATACCTTTGTAATATAATATCTTCTGTCTCTTTCAGTGTCCAATAACACCAGCGAACGGTAAGTGTTTTCTCTAACAGCAACAACAGATGTGATACCTGCTGTATCGTATATATTGCCGCATGAGAGTCTAAATCTAAACATGTATGTCTCTATTTCTCCTGGTCATCTGCAGATACCAGAGTCTGTGAAGGAAATGCCAGGTAACAAGTGTATCACCTGTATCTAAGATCTACCTGGTCTTAATCCGTTTAGAAAACCCTTATGGTGATCAGTGATATGACCGTTTGTTCTATTTGATTCTTCTACAGTGATTCGCTACAAAGCTATTTGGCGACATCAAATACAACGAACGTGCCCTGTAACTTTACCCTGGAGGAGTATGCCTGTGCATCGGTGAGATTTTTCCACTACAGCCGTGATTCTAGTGGATGAGAGACAAAGAGAAACTGTAGAGATACACCAAGGTAGAGAAAACCCTCTACATGTATTCATTCATTGACTCCATATATCATCTTTTCTTCTCTCTCGAAGCTGAAAGACTTCACTGCAGAACACCTGGTGTCTCTTCTGAAATGTAACCTGCCCGGCAACTCTTCTCACTCTAAAGAGACGTGGAAGGTTCTCCTCACCAAACTGACCTCTGTCTTAGACCAAGCTCTGGACATGTTCTCCAATATGGTGAGAATATACAGTAGATCAACGTTCCTTAAATGTGTGGGGCGCGTTCAGCAGTACGCAACGTTTTGGAAAGTTCACATAGGAATATGCTATGTAGGAATCACGGTGGTTCTATTCATGGTTTTCTATCTGCAACGTTCGAGAGCGTTTTGCAACCGAACGTAGCCCTGTTGTTCTGTTATTGAATGACCGACCTCTTCCTCCCCAGTCCAAACCTGTCATTGGTCCAGCAGTATCCCAGGCGCTGGATGTGATTGGAGAGATCCGGGTCAACAGACTGACTGAGGATCAGCTGAGAGACAGTGATGTCATCAGGAAGTGGTTCTCTGGGCGTCTGAGACTGTTCCTGCCGTCTGCATCAGGAGGGTTTCTGCACTGCCTCAGCACCAAGAACCTCAGCTGTGACTCTTACCAACAGATGTATGTTTTATAACCGCCTCGTAACACTGGGTCCTCATAATTTAGGTCCTCGTTATTAGGTCCTCATTATTAGGTCCTCGTTATTAGGTCCTCATTATTAGGTCCTCATTATTAGGTCCTCATTATTAGGTCCTCATTATTTAGGTCCTCATTATTAGGTCTTCGTTATTTAGGTCCTCATTATTAGGTCCTCATTATTAGGTCCTCATTATTAGGTCCTCATTATTTAGGTCCTCATAATTTAGGTCCTCATTATTTAGGTCCTCATTATTAGGTCCTCATTATTAGGTCCTCATTATTTAGGTCCTCATAATTTAGGTCCTCATTATTTAGGTCCTCATAATTTAGGTACTCATTATTAGATCCTCTTTAGCTATACAACATTTGACAGAGGTATATCAAAGAATATTTTATATACCATGTCGTCTTGACAATACCCCTCGAGAGGGAACTCTGTTTGTCCCAGCAATTAGTAGCAGATATTGGTGCGTTCAGCTGACTGAGAGGAATCCAATACAATTTACTGGATATTTCTAGGTCAAACACAAGGGGAGAAATCATGGGTTGGGGTCAGGGGTCAGGGGTTAACCCCCCATTAAGGACGTCGTGCCCAGAGGGTTAACCCTCTCGAAACTAAATGTTTTCTCAAGGATATTTACTGCCCGAACACATCATTTGTTTTCATCAAGCTTTTTCATTCTCTATTTAAGAACATCTAGTGGTATCTGAAACACATGTCAATATTGCATTTGATGAAACATTAGAAGTGTACCTTATTGCCATTACCTCAATGAAAGAACTAAATATTACAGTTGAAATGTCTAATTGGGGTAATGCCACATTTCAGTCAGAAGCACTAAATATCACAGTTGAAATGTCTAATTGGGGTAATGCCAAATTTCAGACAGAAGGAAGTGTGGTTTAAAGTGTTGGAAATGCAGCAGAAATGTATTGGAAAGGTCAGGAAAACATCAGGGAAAATCTTTAGGCAATAAATGTGCCTGATCTTCTGTGTAGAAGAAAAGGTCATCATTGCTTTCAATTCATTTTCTCCAGTCATTCTGAGCAGATTCTGTCGCAGTCGTCCTCTTCCCTTCTATCGAGTCCTGCTCAAACCGTTCAAACGCTAGAGCAACATTTCTAGGAAGATGCTCCCGGTAGAGGTCCCGCGCGGACCTCGTATCTAGAGGCTCAATGATTTATATTTCCTTTCTCACAGACTGAGGGAGTTCAGCAATCAATTTGACCAAATGGACCAGATGAGACAAGAGTTGGTGGTCAAATACTTCATCCAGCCCTTCCTGACCAAAAACTCCTCAGGTATGGAAGATAGCAACTAGAGTAAAAGCAGCAAACTGTTCCTCAACTTCATTTAATCTCTGACCTTAACCATTTGGTCTCCTCCTCCAGACTCTGGCTGTGTGTCCAACTCTAACAGCAGTGTGACCTGGCTGCAGAAGAACCTGGGACGGTTTTCAGTCCTGCTGTCCCTCAGCGACCTGTTGAAACTCAACACAGACTTCTCTCCTGTACGTCTCACTTTCTGCCGACTACGCCACTTTGTTTATACATACATATATTTTATTAAGGACACAATAAATGGGTTGTAAAGTATTCTAGTTAAGTCTGTACATCAGTAATGTTTTCACAGATCAGTTCACCCAGGTTAAAATGTCAGTTTTTGATGTTGGAGGTGTTTTGAACATTACAATCTCTCTCTTTCCATCTCTCTCCTTCCAGTTGTCGGCCCTGGAGGTTCTCTCTCCAAAGCAGACAGCAGAGCTGGTGGTGTTGCCTCTTCCTGGGCTTCCAGGGAAAGATGTCATCATCAACACAGTGTTTGACTTCCTGTCTAAGTCACCAAAGGAGAGGAGACTCCTGAGTTCCTGTACCACCTCTCCAGGCTGTCTGTGGTGGTAATGACCCCAAAGATTATTAGTAAACACCTTGTAAAGCTCTTTGAGTTAACTGAAAAAAACATTGTAGTCTTGCTTCAATATGTTGATGTTAACTTCTATCCTCTCCCCAGACTCCAGTCGGCTGCACGGTGTACCAGACCATGTAAGTCAAACTTGAGACAATAGGTTGATTAGAAGATCCATGATATGCGGATCTATAAATTGCATAAATATTCTCTATGTTCATGTGAAAAGATTAAAGAGACCAAACTTTTAAATGACATTGTTTTTGTTTTCCACAGTTTTGTGAGGCTGTACCAAGCCATGTCAGCGTTGCCTCAAGAGATGGAGCCAATCGTCTGGGCCAGTGTTTATGACCTCACAGAATCTGCACCAATGGGTGAGTCAGGAGCACTGTCTTTTTCTCAAATCAGATTCCAGATTTTTATTTTTATTTTTTTATTTTACTCAATTTAATCTCTTTGTATTTTGTTTTCATGTGAATAGATTGTTCTCTGGTACCAGTTAACCAACAGGCAAGTCAGTTCATGTATCATAAAAATGTTTCCAGATTGTCAAAGAACATTGTTCTTTATGCTTCTTAAATTACCCTGAACTGAAAATAGGAGGAATGGACAACAGTATGACTCTTCTCATAGACTTTCCTTAATGATTATTTTGTCTCTCTTGTTTTCCAGTGTCCAGTGTCATCACACAATGGTAAATGTCGTTTAGTAAACAACAACTTGATACTGAAACCCCAATCTTTATCCCAGAACTGCACATTTAATCCAATATCAAATGTTCTGTATCCTTATTTTTCTTTATCTCTCAGCAACAAGAGTCTGTGCCGGAGTTGACAGGTACAGTAAGACATTATTCAGACCAGACTAGGGTTGCAACATTCTTGTAACTGTCCCTTAATTATATATATATATATGTTTTATTCCTGGTTGGAAGATGTAAAGAATAAGGAGGAAATAATCAAGTGATCTGGAATCTTCCAAACTGTTTTTCTGAAAAGTTGGGCGTTTTGGGAAACTTCCCAGAATTCTGCAAACCTAGTCCATCCAAATGATTGAAACACACGGATCCTGATAGTGAGAGTTGGTTGTGAGTTTGACACTGATACTTCTGTCTTACCCGTGTTATAGCTCTGCTCTACAACAGCTCTTGGACTCTGGGATCTCGACGGGACGTCTATGTGACTACAGCATCAAACAATACGCCTGCTCACAGGTCTGGGTTGAACTGGCTTGAGACAATCATGTTTGTACTTATATATCACTGGCTTTGTGCTTATAGCCTTTGGCTTTCTGTGTTTACGAGTCACAGAAATAAACACTACATTTAACATTTGGATGAGTTATATTGGGGTGGCAGGGTAGCCTAGTGGTTAGAGTGTTGGACTAGGAACCGGAAGGATGCAAGTTCAAACCCCCGAGCTGACAAGGTACAAATCTGTCGTTCTGCCCCTGAACAGGCAGTTAACCCACTGTTCCGAGGCCGTCATTGAAAATAAGAATTTGTTCTTAACTGACTTGCCTAGTTAAATAAAGGTACAATTAAATAAATAAATAAACATTCACTGGTGGTTTATGTTAACTACAGTGGAAAGTGATGTGTGGTCGAGCAGTTACAGTCCCCCAGTTCAAATACGTCCCACAGCCCTTTGACTCACCCTCTGTCTTTCCTACACTTGACCATCTCTTCAATAAAGGCCAAAAACCATCCCAAAGGACTAGGACTGCCTAACTCCCTGAAAGGTTGAAACAATGTGCAATGGAAGAGGTATGGAAGAAGTATTTGTGGCTAAAGGACTTATCTTTCCCACAGCTGAAAGACCTCAAAGCTGAGAACCTGGTCACACTGCTGAAATGTAAACTATCAGAGAACAACACAGACTCCAAAGAGACCTGGAAGCTGTTCTTCACCAAAGCTTCTGCAGTTCTGGATCAGGCTCTTGTACTTCTCTCCAACCAGGTACGTCTGATTCTGAAAACATTGCGGGTGTCCTTACCAATGTCGACCAACATTGCACCAATGTCGACCAATTTCTCAGCCCTAGAGTTTCTGAATTGAGCATAAAAATTTAACAATTGTGTTCAAGGCCAGGAATGGTTTAGGGTTGGCCTAGTTTGAGGTTAAAGTTCAAGTATATGATGTATCGGGTCAGGGTTTGCCAAACCTTGAAGTAACCAACCACATCTCTTCCTCCCCAGTCTGAGCCTGTGATTGGCCCAGCACTATCCCAGGTGCTGGATGTGATTGGAGAGATCAGGGTCAACAGACTGACTGAGGATCAGCTGAGAGACAGTGATGTCTTCAGGAAGTGGTTCTCTGGGCGTCTGAGACTGTTCCTGCCGTCTGCATCAGGAGGGTTTCTGCACTGCCTCAGCACCAAGAACCTCAGCTGTGACTCTTATCAAGCTGTGTAAGTGGTTACTATTTGGGTTTATGACCTTAGTGTGTCAGGTCCTCACAAAGTTAGGTGTTAGGTCCTCATAATGTAGGTATTAGGTCCTCATAATGTAGGTATTAGGTCCTCATAATGGGTATTAGGTCCTCATAATGTAGGTATTAGGTCCTCATGTAGGTCCTCATAATGTAGGTATTAAGTTCTCATAATGTTATGTCCCCTAAATGTTAGGTCCTTATACACATTACTCACATATTAATTTCAGGGTGAAGGAGTTTGGAGCCCAGTTTGATCACATGAACCTAGAGCAGCAGCAGCTGGTTCTGAAGGAGCTGGTCATCCCCTTCCTGTCTCGACCCACATCAGGTAATCATCAGCTGATTGGATGTTTGTTCTTGAATTGTTGATTGGTTAGTTTTTCAAGTATATCACAATGTTTTTTTCATTTATTTTAATTTTTTTATAGTTGGTGATGACATATAAAAACATTACACAACGTAGACCTGCAAGTTTGGATAGGTTTAGGCCATTGGCATGTTTGTGTTTTGATGTTTATGTCTGTATGTTAATAATCCCCCCTCCCTCCAGACTCTGGCTGTGTGTCCAACTCTAACAGCAGTGTGACCTGGCTGCAGAAGAACCTGGGACGGTTTTCAGTCCTGGTGTCCCTCAGCGAACCTGTTGAAACTCAACACAAACTTCTCTCCTGTACGTCTCACTTTCTGCCGACTACGCCACAATGATTATTCGTAGATATTTGTCCTTATCAAGTATTCATAACCTTCTTGTCTCCCCTCCTTCCAGTTGTCGGCCCTGGAGGTTCTCTCTCCAAAACAGACAGCAGAGCTGGTGGTGTTGCCTCTTCCTGGGCTTCCAGGGAAAGATGTCATCATCAACACAGTGTTTGACTACCTGACCGAGTCACCAAAGGAGAGGAGACTCCCTGAGTTCCTGTACCACCTCGTCAGGCTCTCTGAAGAGGTAACACTTTGTGCATTTAGTAAACAACAGTTCTAACTGATATTGATACTTTATCTTGTTGTTATATTGATGTTATTGTTCTTGTTGTTATATTGATGTTATTGTTCTTGTTATATTGATGTTATTGTTCTTGTTGTTATATTGATGTTATATTGATGTCCTTTTTCAGATGATGCTACCATGTGACAGCTTTAAGACCATGTAAGTGGATTCAACAGAAGTCTTAATGACGAAGAGGTCGTTTTTATCTTAATGACCTTGTAAAACCACAAAGCGCCACTACTACACTTTGACATGTCTGTTTGTCTGTGTCTGTCTCAGCTTTGAGCGTCTGTACCAGGCCTTAGCGTCTGCACCTCCGGAGATGGAGCCAGTTATTCAGGCCATTATAGACAACCTGATGCAGACCGCTCCAGAAGGTCAGTCGTCCTTCATTAACCACGTTGACTATTTTAACACGAATAAGATTATTCAAAACAATATATCAACTGACTATTTTTCAATGCGTTTTCTCACTTTTGTTGACAGATTGCTTGCCAGTGAATATGAAGGTGAGAATGTATCTCTTTTTTTGTGATTATATCTTTCATTGACTACTGTAATGAGGTAATGTAATACTGTAATTGACTACTGTAATGAGGTAATGTAACTACTGTAATTGACCACTGTCAAAAAGTTATGTAACTACTGTAATTGACTACTGTAATGAAGTAATGTAACTACTGTAATTGACTACTGTAATGAAGTAATGTAACTACTGTAATTGACTACTGTAATTGACTACTGTAATGAAATGGCCTATTATTATTGATACCTTTGTAATATAATATCTTCTGTCTCTTTCAGTGTCCAATAACACCAGCGAACGGTAAGTGTTTTCTCTAACAGCAACAACAGATGTGATACCTGCTGTATCGTATATATTGCCGCATGAGAGTCTAAATCTAAACATGTACGTCTCTTTGTCTCCTGGTCATCTGCAGATACCAGAGTCTGTGAAGGAAATGCCAGGTAAACAAGTGTATCACCTGTATCTAAGATCTACCTGGTCTTAATCCGTTTAGAAAACCCTTAGGGTGATCAGTGATATGACCGTTTGTTCTATTTGATTCTTCTACAGTGATTTGCTACAAAGCTATTTGGCGACATCAAATACCACGAACGTGCCCTGTAACTTTACCCTGGAGGAGTATGCCTGTGCATCGGTGAGATTTTTCCACTACAGCCGTGATTCTAGTGGATGAGATGCAAAGAGAAACTGTAGAGATACACCAAGGTAGAGAAAACCCTCTACATGTATTCATTCATTGACTCCATATATCATCTTTTCTTCTCTCTCGAAGCTGAAAGACTTCACTGCAGAACACCTGGTGTCTCTTCTGAAATGTAACCTGCCCGGCAACTCTTCTCACTCTAAAGAGACGTGGAAGGTTCTCCTCACCAAACTGACCTCTGTCTTAGACCAAGCTCTGGACATGTTCTCCAATATGGTGAGAATATACAGTAGATCAACCTTCCTTAAATGTGTGGGGCGCGTTCAGCAGTACGCAACGTTTTGGAAAGTTCACATAGGAATATGCTATGTAGGAATCACGGTGGTTCTATTCATGGTTTTCTATCTGCAACGTTTGAGAGCGTTTTGCAACCGAACGTGGCCCTGTTGTTCTGTTATTGAATGACCGACCTCTTCCTCCCCAGTCCAAACCTGTCATTGGTCCAGCAGTATCCCAGGCGCTGGATGTGATTGGAGAGATCCGGGTCAACAGACTGACTGAGGATCAGCTGAGAGACAGTGATGTCATCAGGAAGTGGTTCTCTGGGCGTCTGAGACTGTTCCTGCCGTCTGCATCAGGAGGGTTTCTGCACTGCCTCAGCACCAAGAACCTCAGCTGTGACTCTTACCAACAGATGTATGTTTTATAACCGCCTCGTAACACTGGGTCCTCATAATTTAGGTCCTCGTTATTAGGTCCTCATTATTAGGTCCTCATTAGGTCCTCATTATTAGGTCCTCATTATTAGGTCCTCATTATTTAGGTCCTCATTATTTCTTCGTTATTTAGGTCCTCATTATTAGGTCCTCATTATTAGGTCCTCATTATTAGGTCCTCATTATTTAGGTCCTCATTATTTAGGTCCTCATTATTTAGGTCCTCATTATTAGGTCCTCATTATTAGGTCCTCATTATTTAGGTCCTCATTTTAGGTCCTCATTATTTAGGTCCTCATAATTTAGGTCCTCATTATTTAGGTCCTCATAATTTAGGTCCTCTTTATTAGATCTATACAACATTTGACAGAGGTATATCAAATAATATTTTATATGACCATGTCGTCTTGACAATACCCCTCGAGAGGGAACTCTGTTTGTCCCAGCAATTAGTAGCAGATATTGGTGCGTTCAGCTGACTGAGAGGAATCCAATACAATTTACTGGATATTTCTAGGTCAAACACAAGGGGAGAAATAATGGGTTGGGGTCAGGGGTCAGGGGTTAACCCACCATTAAGGACGTCGTGCCCAGAGGGTTAACCCTCTAGAAACTAAATGTTTTCTCAAGGATATTTACTGCCCGAACACATCATTTGTTTTCATCAAGCTTTTTCATTCTCTATTTAAGAACATCTAGTGGTATCTGAAACACATGTCAATATTGTATTTGATGAAACATTAGAAGTGTACCTTATTGCCATTACCTCAATGAAAGCACTAAATATCACAGTTGAAATGTCTAACCAAATTTCAAAGCACTAAATATCACAGTTGAAATGTCTAATTGGGGTAATGCCAAATTTCAGTCAGAAGCACTAAATATCACAGTTGAAATGTCTAATTGGGGTAATGCCAAATTTCAGACAGAAGGAAGTGTGGTTTAAAGTGTTGGAAATGCAGCAGAAATGTATTGGAAAGGTCAGGAAAACATCAGGGAAAATCTTTAGGCAATAAATGTGCCTGATCTTCTGTGTAGAAGAAAAGGTCATCATTGCTTTCAATTCATTTTCTCCAGTCATTCTGAGCAGATTCTGTCACAGTCGTCCTCTTCCCTTCTATCGAGTCCTGCTCAAACCGTTCAAACGCTAGAGCAACATTTCTAGGAAGATGCTCCCGGTAGAGGTCCCGCGCGGACCTCGTATCTAGAGGCTCAATGATTTATATTTCCTTTCTCACAGACTGAGGGAGTTCAGCAATCAATTTGACCAAATGGACCAGATGAGACAAGAGTTGGTGGTCAAATACTTCATCCAGCCCTTCCTGACCAAAAACTCCTCAGGTATGGAAGATAGCAACTAGAGTAAAAGCAGCAAACTGTTCCTCAACTTCATTTAATCTCTGACCTTAACCATTTGGTCTCCTCCCTCCAGACTCTGGCTGTGTGTCCAACTCTAACAGCAGTGTGACCTGGCTGCAGAAGAACCTGGGACGGTTTTCAGTCCTGCTGTCCCTCAGCGACCTGTTGAAACTCAACACAGACTTCTCTCCTGTACGTCTCACTTTCTGCCGACTACGCCACTTTGTTTATACATACATATATTTTATTAAGGACACAATAAATGGGTTGTAAAGTATTCTAGTTAAGTCTGTACATCAGTAATGTTTTCACAGATCAGTTCACCCAGGTTAAAATGTCAGTTTTTGATGTTGGAGGTGTTTTGAACATTACAATCTCTCTCTTTCCATCTCTCTCCTTCCAGTTGTCGGCCCTGGAGGTTCTCTCTCCAAAGCAGACAGCAGAGCTGGTGGTGTTGCCTCTTCCTGGGCTTCCAGGGAAAGATGTCATCATCAACACAGTGTTTGACTTCCTGTCTAAGTCACCAAAGGAGAGGAGACTCCCTGAGTTCCTGTACCACCTCTCCAGGCTGTCTGTGGTGGTAATGACCCCAAATATTATTAGTAAACACCTTGTAAAGCTCTTTGAGTTAACTGAAAAAAAACATTGTAGTCTTGCTTCAATATGTTGATGTTAACTTCTATCCTCTCCCCAGACTCCAGTCGGCTGCACGGTGTACCAGACCATGTAAGTCAAACTTGAGACAATAGGTTGATTAGAAGATCCATGATATGCGGATCTATAAATTGCATAAATATTCTCTATGTTCATGTGAAAAGATTAAAGAGACCAAACTTTTAAATGACATTGTTTTTGTTTTCCACAGTTTTGTGAGGCTGTACCAAGCCATGTCAGCGTTGCCTCAAGAGATGGAGCCAATCGTCTGGGCCAGTGTTTATGACCTCACAGAATCTGCACCAATGGGTGAGTCAGGAGCACTGTCTTTTTCTCAAATCAGATTCCAGATTTTTATTTTTATTTTTTTATTTTACTCAATTTAATCTCTTTGTATTTTGTTTTCATGTGAATAGATTGTTCTCTGGTACCAGTTAACCAACAGGCAAGTCAGTTCATGTATCATAAAAATGTTTCCAGATTGTCAAAGAACATTGTTCTTTATGCTTCTTATATTACCTGAACTGAACATAGGAGGAATGGACAACAGTACGACTCTTCTCAGAGACTTTCCTTAATGATTATTTTGTCTCTCTTGTTTTCTAGTGTCCAGTGTCATCACACAATGGTAAATGTAGTTTAGTAAACAACAACTTGATACTGAAACCCCAATCTTTATCCCAGAACTGCACATTTAATCCAATATCAAATGTTCTGTATCCTTGTTTTTCTTTTTATCTCTCAGCAACAAGAGTCTGTGCCGGAGTTGACAGGTACAGTAAGACATTATTCAGACCAGACTAGGGTTGCAACATTCTTGTAACTGTCCCTTAATTATATATATATATATATGTTTTATTCCTGGTTGGAAGATGTAAAGAATAAGGAGGAAATAATCAAGTGATCTGGAATCTTCCAAACTGTTTTTCTGAAAAGTTGGGCGTTTTGGGAAACTTCCCAGAATTCTGCAAACCTAGTCCATCCAAATGATTGAAACACACGGATCCTGATAGTGAGAGTTGGTTGTGAGTTTGACACTGATACTTCTGTCTTACCCGTGTTATAGCTCTGCTCTACAACAGCTCTTGGACTCTGGGATCTCGACGGGACGTCTATGTGACTACAGCATCAAACAATACGCCTGCTCACAGGTCTGGGTTGAACTGGCTTGAGACAATCATGTTTGTACTTATATATCACTGGCTTTGTGCTTATAGCCTTTGGCTTTCTGTGTTTACGAGTCACAGAAATAAACACTACATTTAACATTTGGATGAGTTATATTGGGGTGGCAGGGTAGCCTAGTGGTTAGAGTGTTGGACTAGGAACCGGAAGGATGCAAGTTCAAACCCCCGAGCTGACAAGGTACAAATCTGTCGTTCTGCCCCTGAACAGGCAGTTAACCCACTGTTCCGAGGCCGTCATTGAAAATAAGAATTTGTTCTTAACTGACTTGCCTAGTTAAATAAAGGTACAATTAAATAAATAAATAAACATTCACTGGTGGTTTATGTTAACTACAGTGGAAAGTGATGTGTGGTTGAGCAGTTACAGTCCCCCAGTTCAAATACGTCCCACAGCCCTTTGACTCACCCTCTGTCTTTCCTACACTTGACCATCTCTTCAATAAAGGCCAAAAACCATCCCAAAGGACTAGGACTGCCTAACTCCCTGAAAGGTTGAAACAATGTGCAATGGAAGAGGTATGGAAGAAGTATTTGTGGCTAAAGGACTTATCTTTCCCACAGCTGAAAGACCTCAAAGCTGAGAACCTGGTCACACTGCTGAAATGTAAACTATCAGAGAACAACACAGACTCCAAAGAGACCTGGAAGCTGTTCTTCACCAAAGCTTCTGCAGTTCTGGATCAGGCTCTTGTACTTCTCTCCAACCAGGTACGTCTGATTCTGAAAACATTGCGGGTGTCCTTACCAATGTCGACCAACATTGCGGGTGTCCTTACCAATGTCGACCAATTTCTCAGCCCTAGAGTTTCTGAATTGAGCATAAAAATTTAACAATTGTGTTCAAGGCCAGGAATGATTTAGGGTTGGCCTAGTTTGAGGTTAAAGTTCAAGTATGTGGTGTATCGGGTCAGGGTTTGCCAAACCTTGAAGTAACCAACCACATCTCTTCCTCCCCAGTCTGAGCCTGTGATTGGCCCAGCACTATCCCAGGTGCTGGATGTGATTGGAGAGATCAGGGTCAACAGACTGACTGAGGATCAGCTGAGAGACAGTGATGTCATCAGGAAGTGGTTCTCTGGGCGTCTGAGAGCGTTTCTGCCGTCTGCATCAGGAGGGTTTCTGCACTGCCTCAGCACCAAGAACCTCAGCTGTGACTCTTACCAAGCTGTGTAAGTGGTTACTATTTGGGTTTATGACCTTAGTGTGTCAGGTCCTCACAAAGTTAGGTGTTAGGTCCTCATAATGTAGGTATTAGGTCCTCATAATGTAGGTATTAGGTCCTCATAATGTAGGTATTAGGTCCTCATAATGTAGGTATTAGGTCCTCATAATGTAGGTATTAGGTCCTCATAATGTAGGTATTAGGTCCTCATAATGTAGGTATTAGGTCCTCATAATGTAGGTTTAGGTCCTCATAATGTAGGTATTAGGTCCTCATAATGTAGGTGTTAGGTCCTCATAATGTAGGTGTTAGGTACTCATAATGTAGGTATTAGGTCCTCATAATGTTATGTCCCCTAAATGTTAGGTCCTTATACACATTACTCACATATTAATTTCAGGGTGAAGGAGTTTGGAGCCCAGTTTGATCACATGAACCTGGAGCAGCAGCAGCTGGTTCTGAAGGAGCTGGTCGTCCCCTTCCTGTCTCGACCCACATCAGGTAATCATCAGCTGATTGGATGTTTGTTTTTGATCAGCTGTCACAACGTTTTTTTCATGAGTTGTTTATTATCTTTTTTATTTAACTTTTATTTAACGAGTCAGTTAAGAACAAACTCTTATTTACAATGACGGGCTACCAAAAGGCAAAAGGCCTCCTGCGGGGACGGGGGGCCTGGGATTAAAAATAACAAATAAATACAATATAAATATAGGACAAAACACTCATGACAACAAGGGAGACAACACAGTGTGTCTTGCGACAGGTATATAGAGATGATCAGTTTACAGAGGAGTATAGAGTGCAGTGATGTGTCCTATAAGGAGCATTGGTGGCAAATCTGGTGGCCGAATGGTAAAGAACATCTAGCCGCTCGAGAGCTCCCTTACCTGCTGATCTATAAATGACGTCTCCGTAATCTAGCATGAGTAGGATGGTCATCTGAATCAGGGTTAGTTTGGCAGGTGGGGTGAAAGAGGAGTGATTACAATAGAGGAAACCAAGTCTAGATTTAACTTTAGCCTGCAGCTTTGATATGTGCTGAGAGAAGGACAGTGCACCATCAACACCAAGCTTTGTTGTAGAGCATTTAACCCCTACTGACTCCCCATCCCGCATGCGGGAGCATAATCATCGCCTGACACTAATTAGCATAACGCAACGGACATAAATATCCCTAGAAAATATTCCTATTCATGAAAATCACAAATGAAATATATTGAGACACAGCTTAGCCTTTTGTTAATCACCCTGTCATCTCAGATTTTCAAAATATGCTTTAAAGCCAAAGCTAGACAAGCATTTGTGTAAGTTTATCGATAGCCTAGCATAGCATTTTGTCCTGCTAGCAGCAGGTAACTTGGTCACGGAAATCAGAAAAGCAATCAACTTAAATCATTTACCTTTGATGAGCTTCGGATGTTTTCACTCACGAGACTCCCAGTTAGATAGCAAATGTTCCTTTTTTCCAAAAATATTATTTTTGTAGGCGAAATAGCTCCGTTTGTTCTTCACGTTTGGATGAGAAATCGCCCGGAAATTGCAGTCACAAAAACGGCGAAAAATATAAAAAATTAGCTCCATAATATCAATAGAAACATGGCAAACTTTGTTTATAATCAATCCTCAAGGTGTTTTCCAAATATATATCCGATAATATATCCATCGGGACAATTCGTTTTTCAGTAGGACTGATTGGAGTAATGGCTACCTCTGTATTTTACGCGAGAATCTCTCTGGGAGCATCAGGTGACCACTTGCGCAATGTAGTCGCCTACGGCTATTCTTCAACATAAACGCGTAAAACTACGTCACAATGCTGTAGACACCTTCGGGAATACGTAGAAAGCGTAAGCTGGTTCATAGCACATTCACAGCTCAATAGGGACTCATTGGAACGCAGCGCTTTGAAAACATGGGGCACTTCCGGATTGGATTTTTCTCAGGCTTTCGCCTGCAACATCAGTTCTGTTATACTCACAGACAATATCTTTACAGTTTTGGAAACGTTAGAGTGTTTTCTATCATAAGCTGTCAATTATATGCATATTCTAGCATCTTGTCCTGACAAAATATCCCATTTATAACGGGAACGTTTTTGTTTCCAAAAATGAAAATACTCCCCCTAGAGTCGCAACAGGTTGAGTCAGCTGAGTCTAAGGCTGTATAATATGCATATACAGTGAGGAGAATAAGTATTTGATAAACTGCCGATTTTGCAGGTTTTCCTACTTACAAAGCATGTAGAGGTCTGTAATTTTTACCATAGGTACACTTCAACTGCGAGAGACGGAATCTAAAACAAAACTCCACAAAATCACATTGTATGATTTTTAAGTCATTTGCATTTTATTGCATGCTCAACTTCCTGTTTATAGTTAGTGATATATAAAAACATTCTACAATGTAGACCTGCACATTTGGTTTCGACCAATTGAATGTTTGTGTTTTTATGTTTATGTCTGTATGTTAATAATCCTCCTCAGGTATGGAAGATAGGAACTAGAGTAAAAGCAGCAAACTGTTCCTCATCTTCATTTAATCTCTGACCTTAACCAATTGGTCTCCTCCCTCCAGACTCTGGCTGTGTGTCCAACTCTAACAGCAGTGTGACCTGGCTGCAGAAGAACCTGGGACGGTTTTCAGTCCTGGTGTCCCTCAGTGACCTGTTGAAACTCAACACAGACTTCTCTCCTGTACGTCTCACTTTCTGCCGACTACGCCATCACAATTATGCATAGATATTTGTCCTTGTAATGTGTTAAAGGGGTGTTTTGATGCCCTATGTGGATTTTCTTTTATAGAAACCTGAGTCTCTATATCAGAAACATGTATGTTTTTGACTCATCTGATAGGGAAATTGTATTTTTGGTTTATTAGGTTAGATAACTTTCTTGTCTCCTCTCCTTCCAGTTGTCAGCCCTGGAGGTTCTCTCTCCAAAGCAGACAGCAGAGCTGGTGGTGTTGCCTCTTCCTGGTCTTCCAGTGAAAGATGTCATCGTCAACACAGTGTTTGACTACCTGACTGAGTCACCAAAGGAGAGGAGACTCCCTGAGTTCCTGCAACAACTTGTCAGCCTGACCAAACAGGTACATCTCTCTTCTGTCCTTGTCTTCAAAAATACAGTCTTACAGATAATCATTGATTCAAACCAAATACTAACCTTAACCTTTTTCTGTCTTTAGGAAAATATCCCTTGTGCCTCCTACAAGATCATGTAAGTGGTACTGTACCCATAGATAGGGTGTCCACCCACTCTGCTCAGAATGGGTGAAAACTGTGATAAAATGTCTCTTCCTTGTGTTAGAAAAAACATTTACCGAGACAAATATGATTCTTTATATTTCTGAATCGTTCAGTGGGGTCTTTCTCTAAAGTATAATTAACATGATATCCAAACAGGTTTGTAACCTAATACAGTGTCTTCAGAAAGGATTCACACCCCTTGACCTTTTCCACATTTTGTTGTGTTACAAAGTGGAATTTAAAATAGACGTCATTTTTTTTTCTGTCAACGATCTGCACAAAATACTCTGTAATGTCAAAGTGGATGAAAAAATTCCAACATTTGTTCCCCCAAAAATTATGAAAAATAAAACACTGATAAACAGTATTTTAATTAGATAAGTATTCAACCCCTCTGAGCCAATACATGTTAGAATCATCTTTGGCAGCGATTACAGCTGTGAGTCTTTCTGGGTAAGTCTCTCAGAGCTTTCCACACCTGGATTGGTTGTGATTACAGCTGTGAGCCTTTCTGGGTCTTTCAGAGCTTTCCACACCTGGATTGGTAGTGATTACAGCTGTGAGTCTTTCTGGGTAAGTCTCTCAGAGCTTTCCACACCTGGATTGGTAGTGATTACAGCTGTGAGTCTTTCTGGGTAAGTCTCTCAGAGCTTTCCACACCTGGATTGGTAGTGATTACAGCTGTGAGTCTTTCTGGGTAAGTCTCTCAGAGCTTTCCACACCTGGATTGGTTGTGATTACAGCTGTGAGTCTTTTTTAAACTGGGTAAGTCTTTGTTGAGCTTTCCACACCTGGATTGGTTTTCAAGTGATTACAGCTGTGAGCCTTTCTGGGTGTAGGTTTGGCTTTAAGAGCTTTACACACCTGGATTGGTTGTGATTACAGCTGTGAGCCTTTCTGGGTCTTTAAGAGCTTTTACACACCTGGATTGGTTGTGATTACAGCTGTGAGCCTTTCTGGGTCTTTAAGAGCTTTTACACACCTGGATTGGTAGTGATTACAGCTGTGAGCCTTTCTGGGTCTTTAAGAGCTTTTACACACCTGGATTGGTAGTGATTACAGCTGTGAGCCTTTCTGGGTCTTTAAGAGCTTTACACACCTGGATTGGTAGTGATTACAGCTGTGAGCCTTTCTGGGTAAGTCTCTCAGAGCTTTCCACACCTGGATTGGGCAACATTTGCCCATTATTCTTTTTTTTAAACTCAAGTTGTTTGTTGATCGTTGCTAGACAAAAAATTTCAGGTGTTGCCTTTGATTTTCAAGCAGATTTAATAACAAAACACTGGAACTCGGCCTCAAGGGAACATTTACCGTGTTCTTGGTAAGGAACTCCAGTGTAGGTTTGGCTTTGTGTTTTAGGTTATTGTCCAGCTTGAAAGATCGATTTCTATCTTACCTCAATATTGTTTTATATTGACCCACTGTAATGGTGATACAGTGAATTATAAATTAAATAATCTGTCTGTAAACAATTGTTGGTGATTGTTCTGATGTCCTTGTTCGATGTTAGTTGACACAAGTATAGGCTGTTTTCGGTTATTTGTTTTGTAGTATTTGTGTTTAGTCGTGTTTACGTTTGTTTTCAATAAACATGGATCGCAATCGACACGCTGCAGTTTGGTCCTCTACTTCACCACAGGAAAACCCTGACAGAATCACCCACCCAACTCAGACCAAGCGGCATGGTAAACTGCAGCGTGTCGATTGCGATCCATGTTTATTGAAAACAAACGTAAACACGACTAAACACGACTAAACACAAATACTACAAAACAAATAAACGAAAACCGAAAACAGCCTATACTTGTGTCAACTAACATCAAACAAGGACATCAAGACACTCAGGACAATCACCCACAATACAACCAAAGAATATGGCTGCCTAAATATGGTTCCCAATCAGAGACAACGATAAACACCTGCCTCTGATTGAGAACCACTTCAGACAGCCATAGACTCTCTCGACCAGGGCGTGACAACATCCCATGAGGACATCCCATGACAATCCCATGAATTACCAATTTTGTGTCAGAAATGGCACCCTATTCCCTACATAGTGCACTACTTTTGACCAGAATGGCACCCTATTCCCTACATAGTGCACTACTTTTGACCAGAATGGCACCCTATTCCCTACATAGTGCATTACTTTTGACCAGAATGGCACCCTATTCCCTACATAGTGCACTACTTTTGACCAGAATGGCACCCTATTCCCTACATAGTGTATTACTTTTGACCAGAATGGCACCCTATTCCCTATATAGTGCACTACTTTTGACCAGAAATGCACCCTAATTCCCTACATAGTGCACTACTTTTAACCAGGGTCAATAGGGCTCTGGTCTAAAGTAATGCAGTATGTTGTAACAGGTTTCTTCTTCCTCCTCCTTTGAGGAGCAAGAAGGATCGGACCAATACGCAGCGTGGTAAATGTCCATGATACTTTAATAAAGACTGAACACGACTCAATACAAAAAATAACAAAGTGAATGAAAACAACCAGGAATGGTGACACTCAACAAAACAGGAAACAACCAGGCTCCTGAATGGTGACAACCAGGACAACAAAATCAGGAAACAGTCACCCTCAATCAGAAAAACTACCTGAGTATGATTCTCAATCAGAGACAACCAGGCTACCTGAGTATGATTCTCAATCAGAGACAACCAGGCTACCTGAGTATGATTCTCAATCAGAGACAACCAGGCTACCTGAGTATGATTCTCAATCAGAGACAACCAGGCTACCTGAGTATGATTCTCAATCAGAGACAACCAGGCTACCTGAGTATGATTCTCAATCAGAGACAACCAGGCTACCTGAGTATGATTCTCAATCAGAGACAACCAGGCTACCTGAGTATGATTCTCAATCAGAGACAACCAGGCTACCTGAGTATGATTCTCAATCAGAGACAACTAACGCACCTGAGTATGATTCTCAATCAGAGACAACTAACGACACCTGAGTATGATTCTCAATCAGAGACAACCAGGCTACCTGAGTATGATTCTCAATCAGAGACAACCAGGCTACCTGAGTATGATTCTCAATCAGAGACAACCAGGCTACCTGAGTATGATTCTCAATCAGAGACAACCAGGCTACCTGAGTATGATTCTCAATCAGAGACAACCAGGCTACCTGAGTATGATTCTCAATCAGAGACAACCAGGCTACCTGAGTATGATTCTCAATCAGAGACAACCAGGCTACCTGAGTATGATTCTCAATCAGAGACAACCAGGCTACCTGAGTATGATTCTCAATCAGAGACAACCAGGCTACCTGAGTATGATTCTCAATCAGAGACAACCAGGCTACCTGAGTATGATTCTCAATCAGAGACAACCAGGCTACCTGAGTATGATTCTCAATCAGAGACAACCAGGCTACCTGAGTATGATTCTCAATCAGAGACAACCAGGCTACCTGAGTATGATTCTCAATCAGAGACAACCAGGCTACCTGAGTATGATTCTCAATCAGAGACAACCAGGCTACCTGAGTATGATTCTCAATCAGAGACAACCAGGCTACCTGAGTATGATTCTCAATCAGAGACAACCAGGCTACCTGAGTATGATTCTCAATCAGGGACAACTAACGACACCTGCCTCTGATTGAGAACCATACCAGGCCAAAACACAACATAGAAAAACGAACATAGACAACCCACCCCAACTCACGCCCTGACCAACCTAACACAAAGACATAACAAAAGAACTAAGGTCAGAACGTGACATATGTAGGGAATAGGGTGCCATTTTGGGATATAGCCATGTAAAAATAGAACTTAAAAACTCTCCTGTTGTTGTTGTTGTTGTTGTTTATTTAGTTTCACCAGACTGGATCAGGCCGTACCCACTGTTACCATGGAGATAGAGTCCGCCCTCACCTCCAGCAAGACGGCTTTACTACAGACCGTCCCATCAGGTGAGAGACGGGTTTTAATCAACAACACTGGATTCAATTGGCTGAGTCTATTTCCTGTTTAGTGCAATACTTTTGAACAGGGCCCTTAGGGAGCACCGTATTGGTTCCAGAGTATTCTGGCCCGTATTTTGAACAGGACCGTTAGGGAGCACCGTATTGGTTCTAGAGTATTCTGGCCCGTATTTTGAACAGGACCGTTAGGGAGCACCGTATTGGTTCCAGAGTATTCTAGCCTGTATTTTGTTGTTTTTACTTGATCCTTCTGTAGCTCAGTTGGTAGAGCATGGCGCTTGTAACGCCAGGGTAGTGGGTTCGATTCCCGGGACCACCCATACGTAGAATGTATGCACACATGACTGTAAGTCGCTTTGGATAAAAGCGTCTGCTAAATGGCATATATTATTATTATTAAACATGTTATGAAGAATCCCCTTTACTGCCTGACATCTTACACATTTGATTTTCCCCCTCACAGGTTGCATTGTATACAGTGGAGAGGTGAGTATCTGTTTGAGTTCTGTCTTACAGGTTGATGTGACTGTGTGATTTATCTGGACACTGCAAAGCAGATTGGAACTCATTATATTTCATCTTTCCCTCAGTGCAATGTCACCCCAGTTAATGGTACGATTTTTTGTTGTTGTTGTTGTGATATATTAATTCACCAAACATTGATTATTATATTATTCAATTGATTTCATAGTGATCAATAATTGCTTGCATTCCATTGATTATTATTCAGAAATAACTAATTGTTCGTGACTTATTGTTTACAGAGACAAAAGTTTGTGCTGGTGTCAACAGGTGAGTTATTCAAAGATAATTTCTGTTAGCTTCTGTTTGTTTTGTGTGTTTGTTTTTAAACATTTAAACAAACAAACAAAAAAACATCTGTTAATTTGCGTTAATTGGTGACATGGTCTCAAGCCTTTTCTAATGCTGCTTTTCACATCTCCTCTTTCTGTCATATTTCCAACAACCATCTGAATATCTGTTGTTGATTCCTTCAGCACTGCTCTACAGGGTCGCCTTGACAACGGGCAGATCAGCGGAGTCCTCTGTGATTTCGGCGTCGATGTTTACGCTTGTGGCTCGGTACGAAGAATTCTTCACAACTGTCACGTTTCTGTTCAATTTTTAAAATTGTTTTTCTAGTTGAACAACCGCAGAAGTGACCCAGATGTTCTTGTTTTGTGATTTGGTCTGACTTTTTGTTTGTTTTCTGGTTTCTTTGCTCTCTACTGTAAAGCGTCTCTGGGTCCTTGTAAAGCGATATATAAATCTCATGTATTAGTATTATTATATATTATTATTATATATTATTATTATTATATATTATTATTATTATATAGTATTATTATTATATATTAGTATTATATATTATTATTATTATATATTAGTATATATATAAATCTCATGTATTATTATTAGATATTATTATATATTATTATTATTATATATTAGTATTATTATATATTATTATTATATATTAGTATTATTATATATTATTATTATATGTTATTATTATTTTATATTATTATTATATATTATTATTGTATATTATTATTATATATTAGTATTATTATATATTATTATTAGATATTATTATTATTTTATATTATAATTAGATATTATTATTATTTTATATTATTATTATATATTATTATTATATATTATTATTATTATATATTATTATTAGATATTATTATTATTTTATATTATTATTATATATTATTATTATATATTATTATTATATATTAGTATTATTATATATTATTATTAGATATTATTATTATTTTATATTATTATTAGATATTATTATTATTTTATATTATTATTATATATTATTAATATATATTATTATTATATATTATTATATATTATTATTATTACATAGTATTATTATATACTATTAGATATATAAATCTCATGTATTATTATTATTATATAGTATTATTATATAATATTATTATTATATATTATTATTATTATATATTATTATTATATAGTATTATTATATAATATTATTATTATATATTATTATTATTATATATTATTATTATATAGTATTATTATATATTATTATTATTTTATATTAGTATTATTATATATTAGTATTATTATATATTATTAGATATATAAATCTCATGTATTATTATTATTATTATTATATCTTATTATTATTATATATTATTATTATTATATATTATTATTATTATATATTAGTATTATTATATATTATTATTATATATTATTATTATTTTATATTAGTATTATTATATATTAGTATTATTATATATTATTATTATTATATATTAGTATTATTATATATTATTATTATATATTATTATTATTTTATATTAGTATTATTATATATTAGTATTATTATATATTAGTATTATTATATATTATTATTAGATATTATTATTATTTTATATTATTATTAGATATTATTATTATTTTATATTATTATTATTATATATTATTATTATTATTATATTAGTATTATTATATATTATTATTATATATTATTATTATTTTATATTAGTATTATTATATATTAGTATTATTATATATTATTAGATATATAAATCTCATGTATTATTATTATTATTATTATATAATATTATTATTATATCTTATTATTATTATATATTATTATTATTATATAGTATTATTATATTATATAGTAATATTATTATTGTATATTATTATTATATATTATTAATATATATTATTATTATATATTATTATATATTATTATTATTACATAGTATTATTATATACTAGTAGATATATAAATCTCATATATTATTATTATTATATAGTATTATTATATAATATTATTATTATATATTATTATTATTATATATTATTATTATTATTATTATTATTATTATATATTATTATTATTATATATTATTATTATATATTATTATTATATTATATATTATTATATATATTATTATATACTATTATATATAAATCTCATGTATTATTATTATTATATAGTATTATTATATAATATTATTATTATATATTATTATTATTATATATTATTATTATATAGTATTATTATATAATATTATTATTATATATTATTATTATTATATATTATTATTATATAGTATTATTATATATTATTATTATTATATATTATTATTATATATTATTATTATTATTATAGTATTATTATATAATATTATTATTATATAGTATTATTATATAATATTATTATTATATATTATTATTATTATATATTATTCTTATTATTATATTATTATTATATAATATTATTATTATATATTATTATTATTATATAGTATTATTATATATTATTATTATTATTATATATATTATTATTATTATATTATTATTATATAATATTATTATTATATATTATTATTATTATATATTATATATTATTATATATTATTATTATATATTATTATATATTATTATTATTATATATTATTATATACTAGTAGATATATAAATCTCATGTATTATTATTATGATATATTATTATTATATATATATATTATATATATTACATGATTTTGTACATGTTTTTTCTCTTTCTGTCCCTTCTTTACCCTCCAGCTGTCTATGTTGACATCGGAAAACTTGGTGAGCCTGTTGAAGTGTAAGCTGTCTGGTAACACCAGCCACTCAGCACAGATCTGGAAACTGTTCTTCTCTAAGGTCTCGGTGGTCCTGAACTCAGCCCTGGATCTCTTTTTCAACACCGTGAGATAAAACTCTTATCTATTCATATCACACTTAAACTGTACATATAAACGTACTGACTGACTATTACTGTATGTAGGTCTCCTCTTTTGATCGGACTTGTCTTTGGTTGTATTTTCCTACAAAGAAAAGGAGACATTACTTCCATACTACCAGTAGATCTGCCAGGGTCAAAAATATGATTCTGAACGCCGACATTCAGTCATTTCCTGATAACGAAATTGTTTTGTTTTTTAAAACCATGTTCTCCAGACACTAGACCCCAGCTCTCCAGCAGTGTCCCAGGCCCTGGATGCTATAAGAGAGGTAAGGTTGGACAGCTTCAGCCTGGCTAGTCTCAGAGATGAGAAAATCATCAACCTCTGGTTCAACACCAGACTGCGTCCCTTCCTACCTGCCGTCTCCACTGACTTCCTGTCCTGCCTCGGCACCAAGAACTTCAGCTGCTCCACCTACCAGACCACGTACGTACTACCGTTACTATATATAATATAATATCACCTACCAGACCACGTACGTACTACCGTTACTATATATAATATAATATCACCTACCAGACCACGTACGTACTACCGTTACTATATATAATATAATATCACCTACCAGACCACGTACGTACTACCGTTACTATATATAATATAATATCACCTACCAGACCACGTACGTACTACCGTTACTATATATAATATAATATCACCTACCAGACCACGTACGTACTACCGTTACTATATATAATATAATATCACCTACCAGACCACGTACGTACTACCATTACTATATATAATATAACATCACCTACCAGACCACGTACGTACTACCGTTACTATATATAATATAACATCACCTACCAGACCACGTACGTACTACCGTTACTATATATAATATAATATCACCTACCAGACCACGTACGTACTACCGTTACTATATATAATATAATATCACCTACCAGACCACGTACGTACTACCGTTACTATATATAATATAACATCACCTACCAGACCACGTACGTACTACCGTTACTATATATAATATAACATCACCTACCAGACCATGTTATAATATCACCTACCAGACCACGTACGTACTACCGTTACTATATATAATATAATATCACCTACCAGACCACGTACGTACTACCGTTACTATATATAATATAATATCACCTACCAGACCACGTACGTACTACCGTTACTATATATATATATATAATATCACCTACCAGACCACGTACGTACTACCGTTACTATATATAATATAATATCATCTACCAGACCACGTACGTACTACCGTTACTATATATAATATAATATCACCTACCAGACCACGTACGTACTACCGTTACTATATATAATATAATATCACCTACCAGACCACGTACGTACTACCGTTACTATATATAATATAATATCACCTACCAGACCACGTACGTACTACCGTTACTATATATAATATAATATCACCTACCAGACCACGTACGTACTACCGTTACTATATATAATATAATATCACCTACCAGACCACGTACGTACTACCGTTACTATATATAATATAATATCACCTACCAGACCACGTACGTACTACCGTTACTATATATAATATAATATCACCTACCAGACCACGTACGTACTACCGTTACTATATATAATATAATATCACCTACCAGACCACGTACGTACTACCGTTACTATATATAATATAATATCACCTACCAGACCACGTACGTACTACCATTACTATATATAATATAATATCACCTACCAGACCACGTACGTACTACCGTTACTATATATAATATAATATCACCTACCAGACCACGTACGTACTACCGTTACTATATATAATATAACATCACCTACCAGACCACGTACGTACTACCGTTACTATATATAATATAACATCACCTACCAGACCATGTTATAATATCACCTACCAGACCACGTACGTACTACCGTTACTATATATAATATAATATCACCTACCAGACCACGTACGTACTACCGTTACTATATATAATATAATATCACCTACCAGACCACGTACGTACTACCGTTACTATATATATATATATAATATCACCTACCAGACCACGTACGTACTACCGTTACTATATATAATATAATATCATCTACCAGACCACGTACGTACTACCGTTACTATATATAATATAATATCACCTACCAGACCACGTACGTACTACCGTTACTATATATAATATAATATCACCTACCAGACCACGTACGTACTACCGTTACTATATATAATATAATATCACCTACCAGACCACGTACGTACTACCGTTACTATATATAATATAATATCACCTACCAGACCACGTACGTACTACCGTTACTATATATAATATAATATCACCTACCAGACCACGTACGTACTACCGTTACTATATATAATATAATATCACCTACCAGACCACGTACGTACTACCGTTACTATATATAATATAACATCACCTACCAGACCACGTACGTACTACCGTTACTATATATATAACATCACCTACCAGACCACGTACGTACTACCGTTACTATATATAATATAATATCACCTACCAGACCACGTACGTACTACCATTACTATATATAATATAATATCACCTACCAGACCACGTACGTACTACCGTTACTATATATAATATAATATCACCTACCAGACCACGTACGTACTACCGTTACTATATATAATATAACATCACCTACCAGACCACGTACGTACTACCGTTACTATATATAATATAACATCACCTACCAGACCATGTTATAATATCACCTACCAGACCACGTACGTACTACCGTTACTATATATAATATAATATCACCTACCAGACCACGTACGTACTACCGTTACTATATATAATATAATATCACCTACCAGACCACGTACGTACTACCGTTACTATATATATAATATAATATCACCTACCAGACCACGTACGTACTACCGTTACTATATATAATATAATATCACCTACCAGACCACGTACGTACTACCGTTACTATATATAATATAATATCACCTACCAGACCACGTACGTACTACCGTTACTATATATAATATAATATCACCTACCAGACCACGTACGTACTACCGTTACTATATATAATATAATATCACCTACCAGACCACGTACGTACTACCGTTACTATATATAATATAATATCACCTACCAGACCACGTACGTACTACCGTTACTATATATAATATAATATCACCTACCAGACCACGTACGTACTACCGTTACTATATATAATATAACATCACCTACCAGACCACGTACGTACTACCGTTACTATATATAATATAATATCACCTACCAGACCACGTACGTACTACCGTTACTATATATAATATAATATCACCTACCAGACCATGTTATAATATCACCTACCAGACCATGTTATAATATCACCTACCAGACCATGTTATAATATCACCTACCAGACCATGTTATAATATCACCTACCAGACCATGTTATAATATCACCTACCAGACCATGTTATAATATCACCTACCAGACCATGTTATAATATCACCTACCAGACCATGTTATAATATCACCTACCAGACCATGTTATAATATCACCTACCAGACCATGTTATAACATCACCTACCAGACCATGTTATAACATCACCTACCAGACCATGTTATAATATCACCTACCAGACCATGTTATAACATCACCTACCAGACCATGTTATAACATCACCTACCAGACCATGTTATAATATCACCTACCAGACCATGTTATAATATCACCTACCAGACCATGTTATAATATCACCTACCAGACCAGGTTATAATATCACCTACCAGACCACGTACGTATATAATATAACAAGGGAGTTTAGCATTTTAAATCATACCTCCAAGACATGCTAACCTCTCACCATTATAATAACAAGGGAGGTTAGCATTTAAATCATACCTCCAAGACATGCTAACCTCTCACCATTATAATAACAAGGGAGGTTAGCATTTTAAATCATACCTCCAAGACATGCTAACCTCTCACCATTATAATAACAAGGGAGGATAGCATTTGGGGGGGGGGTGATATTTGTGTGTCTGTAACTTTCTCTCTCATCACTATTCACAATTTTATTCAGGACTATCCATCATCACGGTCGCATCCACATTAATGTAGACATGTTTAGAAACATATTATATTCTTATTTATAATAAAAGAGACTCTAACGTGACACAACACACTATTTACCAGTGATTTCTATTGGGTCCAAAATCATCTGAAACAATCAAAACAAACAGCAAATGTATCCAACAAGATTGTAGAGTCATGAGCTTTATGTGATCATCTGGTACTCGGAATATGGGACCAAATACTTACTACTTTAATACACATAGAGGTGAATTTGTCCCAATTCTTTTGGTCCCTTTAAAAGGGAGGGACTATGTACAAAATATGTTGTAATTTCTAAACGGTTCACCCCATGCAGATACAAATATCCTCAAATTTAAACCAGATGGTCTGCACTTTAAAAAGAAATCTCCAAATCCTGGTCTGCTGCATCAAATCTTACACTGCGACAACTCTTCATTGTGGAGATGATTGAGTTGTGTCCAAGAGATTTGCTCTGCAGCGATAATAACCTCTAACCCCTTTGTCTTTTCCCTCAGCGTTCAGATCCTGAGCAGCCACCACTCAGCCATGGACCAGTCCAGACAGATATCAGTCTATACTACCTACATAGAGGTCTTTCTTTCCAGGAACAACACAGCAGGTACTGACCAATAGGAACTGAGTCTCACCAGGTACTAACCAATAGGAACTGAGCCTCAGCAGATACTGACCAATAGGAACTGAGCCACAGCCGGTACTGACCAATAGGAGCAGAGCCACAGCCGGTACTGACCAATAGGACCAGAGCCACAGCCGGTACTGACCAATAGGAACTGAGCCACAGCTGGTACTGACCAATAAGAACTGAGCCTCATCATTTACTGACCAAAAGAAACTGAGCCACATCCGGTACTGACCAATAGGAACAGAGCCACAGCCGGTAGTGACCAATAGGAACTGAGCCACAGCTGGTACTAACCAATAAGAACTGAGCCTCATCAGGTACTGACCGATAGGAACTGAACCTCAGCAGGTACTGACCAATAAGAACTGAGCCTCATCAGGTACTGACCGATAGGAACTGAACCTCAGCAGGTACTGACCAATAAGAACTGAGCCTCATCAGGTACTGACCAATAAGAACTGAGCCTCAGCAGGTAACAAATCAAATCAAATGACACTGGTACTGACCAATAGAGTGGTGAGCCTGAAGGCGCATTACTTTTTCTATAGGCCCTGTTCCAAAGTAATGCCTTGTAGGGAAGAGAGGGTCATTTCAGACACAGCCGTTGTCAGTCAAACTGCTGTGTAAATAACACAAACACACTTCTGAAAGTGTTATCTGGAGAGTTACTATGGGATCTTCAATAGACTGGCACTGAAACACCAGCAGGGACTTTTCTCTAAATGTGTTCTCTCTAAATTTGTTGTCTAAATGTGTTGTCTAAATGTGTTCTCTCTAAATGTGTTCTCTCTAAATGTGTTGTCTAAATATGTTCTCTCTAAATGTGTTGTCTAAATGTGTTCTCTCTAAATGTGTTGTCTAAATGTGTTCTCTAAATGTGTTGTCTAAATGTGTTCTCTCTAAATGTGTTCTCTCTAAATGTGTTCTCTCTAAATGTGTTGTCTGTGTGTTCTCTCTAAATGTGTTGTCTGTGTGTTCTCTCTAAATGTATTGTCTGTGTGTTCTCTCTAAATGTGTTGTCTGTGTGTTCTCTCTAAATGTATTGTCTGTGTGTTCTCTCTAAATGTGTTGTCTGTGTGTTCTCTCTAAATGTGTTGTCTGTGTGTTCTCTCTAAATGTATTGTCTGTGTGTTCTCTCTAAATGTGTTGTCTGTGTGTTCTCTCTAAATGTGTTGTCTGTGTGTTCTCTCTAAATGTGTTGTCTGTGTGTTCTCTCTAAATGTATTGTCTGTGTGTTCTCTCTAAATGTATTGTCTGTGTGTTCTCTCTAAATGTGTTGTCTGTGTGTTCTCTCTAAATGTATTGTCTGTGTGTTCTCTCTAAATGTGTTGTCTGTGTGTTCTCTCTAAATGTATTGTCTGTGTGTTCTCTCTAAATGTGTTGTCTGTGTGTTCCCAGACCCCAGCTGTAGCTCTGACACCCTGAACAGTGGAGACTGGCTGCTGAAGAACTTCAGAGGATTCTCTGCCTTCGCCTCCTTCAAGGACATGCAGAGACTACTGGCCAGCTTCTCTGTGGTAACTGTCTGTTGTCCTGTTGTCCTGTGGCAATGGAATAGTGGAATAGTGTCTGTTGTTGTGTCTGTACTGCAGACGGATCTGTTACACCAGCTAACAGTGATAGTGTCTGTAATAATGTCTGTTGTTGTGTCTGTGCTGCAGACTGAACTGTTACACCAGCTAACAGTGATAGTGTCTGTAATAATGTTGTCTGTGGTTATAATGTGAGTTGTGTGTGTGCTGCAGACGGAGGCCCTGCCCCAGCTCACAGTGATAGTGTCTGTAATAATGTTGTCTGTGGTTATAATGTGAGTTGTGTGTGTGCTGCAGACGGAGGCCCTGCCCCAGCTCACAGTGATAGTGTCTGTAATAATGTTGTCTGTGGTTATAATGTGAGTTGTGTGTGTGCTGCAGACGGAGGCCCTGCCCCAGCTCACAGTGATAGTGTCTGTAATAATGTTGTCTGTGGTTATAATGTGAGTTGTGTGTGTGCTGCAGACGGAGGCCCTGCCCCAGCTCACAGTGATAGTGTCTGTAATAATGTTGTCTGTGGTTATAATGTGAGTTGTGTGTGTGCTGCAGACGGAGGCCCTGCCCCAGCTCACAGTGATAGTGTCTGTAATAATGTTGTCTGTGGTTATAATGTGAGATGTGTGTGTGCTGCAGACGGAGGCCCTGCCCCAGCTCACAGTGATAGTGTCTGTAATAATGTTGTCTGTGGTTATAATGTGAGTTGTGTGTGTGCTGCAGACGGAGGCCCTGCCCCAGCTCACAGTGATAGTGTCTGTAATAATGTTGTCTGTGGTTATAATGTGAGTTGTGTGTGTGCTGCAGACGGAGGCCCTGCCCCAGCTCACAGTGATAGTGTCTGTAATAATGTTGTCTGTGGTTATAATGTGAGATGTGTGTGTGCTGCAGACGGAGGCCCTGCCCCAGCTCACAGTGATAGTGTCTGTAATAATGTTGTCTGTGGTTATTTATTTTTTTATATATTTTTTTCACCTTTATTTAACCAGGTAGGCTAGTTGAGAACAAGTTCTCATTTGCAACTGCGACCTGGCCAAGATAAAAGCATAGCAGTGTGAACAGACAACACAGAGTTACACATGGAATAAACAATTAACAAGTCAGTAACACAGAAAAAAAAATGGGCAGTCTATATACAATGTGTGCAAAAGGCATGAGGAGGTAGGCGAATAATACAGTTTTGCAGACTAATGTGAGTTGTGTGTGTGCTGCAGACGGAGGCCCTGCCCCAGCTCACAGTGATAGTGTCTGTAATAATGTTGTCTGTGGTTATAATGTGAGTTGTGTGTGTGCTGCAGACGGAGGCCCTGCCCCAGCTCACAGTGAGACAGTTGGCAGAGGTGTCCTCCAGTCCAGACCAGCTCAGCTCTGCTGCTGACGTCACCATACTGATGAACTACGTACCCAACATCCTCTTCACTGACTTCTTCACGGACTTCTCTCTGGCCATCACCGTGAGACAAGCTCGTCTGTCTGTCTGTCTGTCTGTCTGTCTGTCTGTCTGTCTGTCTGTCTGTCTGTCTGTCTGTCTGTCTGTCTGTCTGTCTGTCTGTCTGTCTGTCTGTCTGTCTGTCTGTCTGTCTGTCTGTCTGTCTGTCTGTCTGTCTGTCTGTCTGTCTGTCTGTCTGTCTGTCTGTCTGTCTGTCTGTGTAGTCTCCATCACCGTGAGACAAGCTCGTCTGTCTGTCTGTCTGTCTGTCTGTCTGTCTGTCTGTCTGTCTGTCTGTCTGTCTGTCTGTCTGTCTGTCTGTCTGTCTGTCTGTCTGTCTGTCTGTCTGTCTGTCTGTCTGTCTGTCTGTCTGTCTGTCTGTGTAGTCTCCATCACCGTGAGACAAGCTCATCTGTCTGTCTGTCTGTCTGTCTGTCTGTCTGTCTGTCTGTCTGTCTGTCTGTCTGTCTGTCTGTCTGTCTGTCTGTCTGTCTGTCTGTCTGTCTGTCTGTCTGTCTGTCTGTGTAGTCTCCATCACCGTGAGACAAGCTCATGTCTGTCTGTCTCCATCACCGTCTGACAAGCTCTGTCTGTCTGTCTGTCTGTCTGTCTGTCTGTCTGTCTGTCTGTCTGTCTGTCTGTCTGTCTGTCTGTCTGTCTGTCTGTCTGTCTGTCTGTCTGTCTGTCTGTCTGTCTGTCTGTCTGTGTAGTCTCCATCACCGTGAGACAAGCTCATCTGTCTGTCTGTCTGTCTGTCTGTCTGTCTGTCTGTCTGTCTGTCTGTCTGTCTGTCTGTCTGTCTGTCTGTCTGTCTGTCTGTCTGTCTGTCTGTCTGTCTGTCTGTCTGTCTGTCTGTCTGTGTAGTCTCCATCACCGTGAGACAAGCTCATCTGTCTGTCTGTCTGTCTGTCTGTCTGTCTGTCTGTCTGTCTGTCTGTCTGTCTGTCTGTCTGTCTGTCTGTCTGTCTGTCTGTCTGTCTGTCTGTCTGTCTGTCTGTCTGTCTGTGTAGTCTCCATCACCGTGAGACAAGCTCATCTGTCTGTCTGTCTGTCTGTCTGTCTGTCTGTCTGTCTGTCTGTCTGTCTGTCTGTCTGTCTGTCTGTCTGTCTGTCTGTCTGTCTGTCTGTCTGTCTGTCTGTCTGTCTGTCTGTCTGTCTGTCTGTCTGTCTGTCTGTCTGTCTGTCTGTCTGTCTGTATGGAATAGGGGTGCCATTTGGACTATTATTCAACTATCTTCCATTATCTGTTCTCTCTCTCTGCTACCCATCCTCTTCCTCTCTTACCTTTCCTGTCCCTTCCTCCTTTCATCTCCCCCTCCCTCCCTCCCTCCCTCCCTCCCTCCCTCCCTCCCTCCCTCCACCCCTCTCCCCTCCATCTCTCTACCCCCCCCCCCTCACTCCCTCCCTCCCTCCCTCCCTCCACCCCTCTCCCCTCCATCTCTCTACCCCTCTCCCCTCCCTTCCTCCCTCCCTCCCTCCCTCCCTCTCTCCACCCCTCTCCCCTCCCTCTCTCCCCCCGTAGGGTCAAGAGTCTAAGTTCCCGGTGGCGGTACGTTCAGCCATGCTCCAGCAGGTGTTTGAACGCGGGAACCTATCAGACCGCTCTGTTAGCGACCAAGAAGTACTCACCTGGCTTCAGAGCAGGCTCCGCCCACTGCTGATCAACCTGTCCCCGCTTCATGTCGCCCCCCTCTTCAGTGTGGTCGCACAGAGGAACTGCAACATTGGACAGCAGCTGTAAGAGACGGACTGATCTTCACTGGGGATGTAGGGTTGCGTCCCTATTCCTTATAAACTGCAACCTATTCCTTATAAACTACGGTCACAAGTAGTGCACTACGTAGGGAATAGGGAGCCAATAGGGATGTATCACAGGGATGAAGTAGTAGTGCACTACGTAGGGAATAGGGAGCCATTAGGGATGTATCACAGGGTAAAGTAGTGCACTACGTAGGGAATAGGGAGCCATTAGGAATGTATATTAGGGTAAAGTAGTGCACTACGTAGGGAATAGGGTGCCATTAGGGATGTATCACAGAGTAAAGTAGTGCACTACGTAGGGAATAGGGTGCCATTAGGAATGTATCACAGGGTAAAGTAGTGCACTACGTAGGGAATAGAAGTACCCTGAGTCAGTAGAGATGTTGATGTGCAGGGTGTATCTATCTTAAATCTTGCTCTATGTCACGTGAGACTGTAGAAGCATGTTTTCCTGTATCTTTGACTGATCTCAAAGTGTGTGGAGGGGTTGGGGGCTTTCTGTAATGCTCCCAAACAGTCACATGTCCTCTACTCCCCACCGTCCTTCCTACTGTTCTCCCACCCTGCCTCCCTCCCCCTGTTTCCAACTGAATAAAATGTTAAATGTACAAGATCCATGTTAGACGATAGTGTCACTCTCAGCAGCAGAGGAGAGGCAGCCATCTTGTATTTTGATGACGGGTATGTTTCATTTCTGACATGTTTGTCTCTCCAAGGGTGGAGGTGCTGAACGCCACCCTCCCTACACTTCAGGACAACACACAGAGAAACGTCTAATCAAATCACCCTCTCCCTTCAAGGTACTGACCGACATCCACAACACATCCACTGGAAATATAAATACTATAGCATACTATGAAACTATAAATACTACAGCATACTATGAAACTATAAATACTACAGCATACTATGTAACTATAAATACTACAGCATACTATGAAACTATAAATACTACAGCATACTATGAAACTATAAATACTACAGCATACTATGAAACTATAAATACTACAGCATACTATAAAACTATAAATACTACAGCATACTATGAAACTATAAATACTACAGCATACTATGAAACTATAAATACTACAGCATACTATGAAACTATAAATACTACAGCATACTATGAAACTATAAATACTACAGCATACTATGAAACTATAAATACTACAGCATACTATGAAACTATAAATACTACAGCATACTATGAAACTATAAATACTACAGAATACTATGAAACTATAAATACTACAGAATACTATGAAACTATAAATACTACAGAATACTATGAAACTATAAATACTACAGTATACTATGAAACTATAAATACTACAGCATACTATGAAACTATAAATACTACAGCATACTATGAAACTATAAATACTACAGATACTATGAAACTATAAATACTACAGCATACTATGAAACTATAAATACTACAGCATACTATGAAACTATAAATACTACAGCATACTATGAAACTATTAATACTACAGCATACTATGAAACTATAAATACTACAGCATACTATGAAACTATAAATACTACAGCATACTATGTAAACTATAAATACTACAGCATACTATGAAACTATAAATACTACAGCATACTATGAAACTATAAATACTACAGCATACTATGAAACTATAAATACTACAGCATACTATGATAAATACTACAGCATACTATGAAACTATAAATACTACAGCATACTATGAAACTATAAATACTACAGCATACTATGAAACTATAAATACTACAGCATACTATGAAACTATAAATACTACAGCATACTATGAAACTATAAATACTACAGCATACTATGAAACTATAAATACTACAGCATACTATGAAACTATAAATACTACAGCATACTATGAAACTATAAATACTACAGCATACTATGAAACTATAAATACTACAGCATACTATGAAACTATAAATACTACAGCATACTATGAAACTATAAATACTACAGAATACTATGAAACTATAAATACTACAGCATACTATGAAACTATAAATACTACAGCATACTATGAAACTATAAATACTACAGCATACTATGAAACTATAAATACTACAGCATACTATGAAACTATAAATACTACAGCATACTATGAAACTATAAATACTACAGCATACTATGAAACTATAAATACTACAGAATACTATGAAACTATAAATACTACAGAATACTATGAAACTATAAATACTACAGAATACTATGAAACTATAAATACTACAGTATACTATGAAACTATAAATACTACAGCATACTATGAAACTATAAATACTACAGCATACTATGAAACTATAAATACTACAGCATACTATGAAACTATAAATACTACAGCATACTATGAAACTATAAATACTACAGCATACTATGAAACTATAAATACTACAGCATACTATGAAACTATAAATACTACAGCATACTATGAAACTATAAATACTACAGCATACTATGAAACTATAAATACTACAGCATACTATGAAACTATAAATACTACAGCATACTATGAAACTATAAATACTACAGCATACTATGAAACTATAAATACTACAGCATACTATGAAACTATAAATACTACAGCATACTATGAAACTATAAATACTACAGCATACTATGTAACTATAAATACTACAGAATATTATGAAACTATAAATACTACAGCATACTATGAAACTATAAATACTACAGCATACTATGAAACTATAAATACTACAGAATACTATGAAACTATAAATACTACAGCATACTATGAAACTATAAATACTACAGCATACTATGAAACTATAAATACTACAGCATACTATGAAACTATAAATACTACAGCATACTATGTAACTATAAATACTACAGAATATTATGAAACTATAAATACTACAGAATACTATGAAACTATAAATACTACAGCATACTATGAAACTATAAATACTACAGCATACTATGAAACTATAAATACTACAGAATACTATGAAACTATAAATACTACAGCATACTATGAAACTATAAATACTACAGCATACTATGAAACTACAAATACTACAGCATACTATGAAACTATAAATACTACAGCATACTATGAAACTATAAATACTACAGCATACTATGAAACTATAAATACTACAGCATACTATGAAACTATAAATACTACAGCATACTATGAAACTATAAATACTACAGCATACTATGAAACTATAAATACTACAGCATACTATGAAACTATAAATACTACAGCATACTATGAAACTATAAATACTACAGCATACTATGAAACTATAAATACTACAGAATACTATGAAACTATAAATACTACAGCATACTATGAAACTATAAATACTACAGCATACTATGAAACTATAAATACTACAGCATACTATGAAACTATAAATACTACAGCATACTATGAAACTATAAATACTACAGAATACTATGAAACTATAAATACTACAGAATACTATGAAACTATAAATACTACAGAATACTATGAAACTATAAATACTACAGTATACTATGAAACTATAAATACTATGAAACTATAAATACTACAGCATACTATGAAACTATAAATACTACAGCATACTATGAAACTATAAATACTACAGCATACTATGAAACTATAAATACTACAGAAACTATAAATACTACAGCATACTATGAAACTATTAATACTACAGCATACTATGAAACTATAAATACTACAGCATAATGAAACTATAAATACTACAGCATACTATGAAACTATAAATACTACAGCATACTATGAAACTATAAATACTACAGCATACTATGAAACTATAAATACTACAGCATACTATGAAACTATAAATACTACAGCATACTATGAAACTATAAATACTACAGCATACTATGTAACTATAAATACTACAGAATATTATGAAACTATAAATAACAGCATACTATGAAACTATAAATACTACAGCATACTATGAAACTATAAATACTACAGAATACTATGAAACTATAAATACTACAGCATACTATGAAACTATAAATACTACAGCATACTATGAAACTATAAATACTACAGCATACTATGAAACTATAAATACTACAGAAATGTAACTATAAATACTACAGAATATGAAACTATGAAACTATAAAAATACTACAGCATACTATGAAACTATAAATACTACAGCATACTATGAAACTATAAATACTACAGAATACTATGAAACTATAAATACTACACATACATGAAACTATAAATACTACAGCATACTATGAAACTATAAATACTACAGCATACTATGAAACTATAAATACTACAGCATACTATGAAACTATAAATACTACAGCATACTATGAAACTATAAATACTACAGCATACTATCTAAACTATAAATACTACAGCATACTATGAAACTATAAATACTACAGCATACTATGAAACTATAAATACTAAGCATACTATGTAAACTATAAATATCCAGCATGAAACTATAAATACTACAGAATACTATGAAACTATAAATACACAGCATACTATGAAACTAAAATACTTGAAACTTGTCTTGCTGTAACACCAAAGCTCAACATTCGGTTTTTCATATTTTTATATCGTGATACAAAACCTACGACTCAAACAACTAACGATCGTATTTGTTGTCAGTTTGTAATATTGATTTTTGACCACAGAATTTCCCGTTAAGGATATTTGATTGACAGTCCTGTCCCTGCCCCCCTCCATAGGCTCTTCCCCACTCCGTTGCTATGGCGCAAACTACAACCACAGTTTCTATGGTTATCTGGAGAGTTCCTTCCTGGGTTTCGGCTTCCCCAACCTGACCACCTTCCTCTCCCTCATACCCCATAGCCAGATGGAACAGGTGAGGGGTGTGTGTGTGTGTGTGTGTGTGTGTGTGTGTGTGTGTGTGTGTGTGTGTGTGTGTGTGTGTGTGTGTGTGTGTGTGTGTGTGTGTGTGTGTGTGTGTGTGTGTGTGTGTGTGTGTGTGTGTGTATCACAGGAGGTTGGTGGCACCTTAATTGGGGAGGACGGGTTCATGGTAATGGCTGGAACGGAATTGGTCTAATGGTCTCAAATACATTAAACACATGGTTTCCATGGTTTCCATGATTCCAATCCATTTGCTCCGTTCCAGACATTATCGAGAGACATCCTCCCCTCAGCAGCCTCCACTGGTGTGTGTTTGAGACAATGCTTTGAGAGGACATAGATAAGGATGATGATGATGATGATGAAGGTGTGTGTGTTTGAGACAATGCTTTAAGAGGATATAGATAAGAATGATGATGATGATGATGATGATGATGATGATGATGATGATGATGATTGAGACAATGCTTTAAGAGGATATAGATAAGGATGATGATGATGATGATGATGAAGGTGTGTGTGTTTGAGACAATGCTTTAAGAGGATATAGATAAGGATGATGATGATGATGATGATGATGATGATGAAGGTGTTTGTTTGAGACAATGCTTTAAGAGGACATAGATAAGGATGATGATGATGATGATGAAGGTGTGTGTGTTTGAGACAATGCTTTAAGAGGATATAGATAAGGATGATGATGATGATGATGATGAAGGTGTGTGTGTTTGAGACAATTCTTTAAGAGGACATAGATAAGGATGATGATGATGAAGGTGTGTGTGTTTGAGACAATGCTTTAAGAGGACATAGACAAGGATGATGATGAAGGTGTGTGTGTTTCCTCATCTCTCTCTCTCTAGCTGGTGAACTCTCTGCCTGTCTCTGACCTGGGTCGTTTCCTGCGCCGCCCCAATGTTGTCGACGACGACACAAAACTCTGCCAGCTCTACAGCAACTACGCCAAGACCCCACTGTTCCTGGGGACTGTACGTACACACACGCACACACACACACACACTCACTCACACACTCACACACGCACACACGCACACACAGACACAGACACTCACTCACTCACTCACTCACTCACTCACACACACACACACACATGCACACACACACACACAGACACAGACACAGACACAGACACAGACACACGCACAATTACTGTGTTACCCGTGTGAAACTGCCACCCATTCACCAGAAAGAACACATCCCAGTTTCCTCTAAACCGCATTCATATGTAAGCAACTGGCCTGTCTCCCCCCCAGGAGAGTATCCCTGAGTCAGTGAGGCGATCCACACTGCCGTGTGTCTGGCCCCAGGCTCTCAGCAGCAGTCAGAGGTCAGAGGTCAACGCCTGGTTTGACCTGAGGCTGAAGAACTACCTGCCCTTCCTCACCAGGAGCCTGGTGACCTCCGCCGCTGTCCAGACCGCCCCTTGTCTGGCCTTCCAGAAACTGTAAGGGATTTTTCCCCTCAAAAAATATATTTACTACGTATCTGTTTCCGATTTTATTGAAAGGGGACAGAAACCAGCTGAACGTCAGACAGAAGACTGGTGGGACTGAATTACAATCCCGTGCAGGCAGGGATTTGCAGAGGACCGCGGCTTCCACCTGTTAGGACTTTTTACTGCGACTTGTTACCACGGGAACAACCCCTTACAAGGGCTTAGTACCGTCTGGTCTCACGGTAACAACCCCTTACAAGGGCTTAGTACCGTCTGGTCTCACGGGAACAACCCTTTACAAGGGCTTAGTACCGTCTGGTCTCACGGGAACAACCCCTTTACAAGGGCTTAGTACCGTCTGGTCTCACGGGAACAACCCCTTTACAAGGGCTTAGTACCGTCTGGTCTCACGGGAACAACCCTTTACAAGGGCTTAGTACCGTCTGGTCTCACGGGAATAACCCCTTTACAAGGGCTTAGTACCGTCTGGTCTCACGGGAACAACCCTTTACAAGGGCTTAGTACCGTCTGGTCTCACGGGAACAACCCCTTTACAAGGGCTTAGTACCGTCTGGTCTCACGGGAACAACCCCTTTACAAGGGCTTAGTACCGTCTGGTCTCACGGGAACAACCCCTTTACAAGGGCTTAGTACCGTCTGGTCTCACGGGAACAACCCCTTACAAGGGCTTAGTACCGTCTGGTCTCACGGGAACAACCCTTTACAAGGGCTTAGTAACTCTGGTCTCACGGGAACAACCCCTTTACAAGGGCTTAGTACACATCTGGTCTCACGGGAATCAACCCTCAAGGGCTCAATGTTCGATATTGGTCTTGGGAACAACCCCTTTCCAACAATGTCTACGTTTGACTTGATAACTGTTGTAATGAATGGCTTAGTTGTTTTTGTCTGTTGTGTTTTTTTAGTACGTCTGGTTCACGGGAACAACCAAGGGCTGCACCGACTTTGTGGAGACAACCCCTGTACAAGGGCTTAGTCACCATGGTATCTCACTGGAACAACCCCTTACAGGGCTTAGCCACAGGTCTCACAGGAACAACCAGTTTACAAGGGCTTAGTACCGTCTATGTAACTCACGGGAACAACCCCTTTACATGTTGGCTCTAAACTGTTCTCACGGGAACAACCCCTCAAATCAAATTGTATTTGTCACAATGCACGGGAATAACCCCTTACAAGGGCTGTAGACCTTGGTCTCACGTGAAATGCCCCTAACAAGGCTTAGTACTGTCTGGTCTCACGGGCAACAACCCTGGGTACAAGGGCTTGATTAGCTGTTCAGGAGTGTTATGTCTTGGTGGAACTCTTGTAGAAGAGTTTCATACGGGCCCGTGTTACACATTCTGTCTTTTAATCCCCTCTGGTCTCAATGTTGACATTGTGTTTTGACTTATTTTCCCACACTGCCTACGTTTGACTTGATCTGTTGTAATGAATGTTGTTGTTTTTGTTGTTGTGTTTTTTTAGCGCTGATAACACTCTCAATTCTGGGGAGTTATAACTAACAGCGCTGCAGACTTTGTGGAGAGACTGTGTACAGGGAGACCATCAGGACGAATGATCACCTGGTCAGCCATTTGTGCCACAGACACTGCCAGTTTCACTGCAGACAACACTGCCATGTAACACTGCCACAAAACTGGCTCTAAATGTTCCACGTCATATCACTTGTATTTGTCACAACACTGAATACAACACTGCCATTCACTGAAATGCCCCTAATCACTGCCAGGGACTGGGGGGGGCAATGGGCAAATACCTGGGTAGCCATTTGATTAGCTGTTCAGGATCACTGCAACAACACTGCCACAACACTGCCATATCACTGGCAACCACTGCCAACACTGCCATAACACTGCCACAACACAGTCATAACACTGTGGCTGGAGTCTTTGACAATTGTTACTGCCATTCACTGCAACAACACTGCCATAACCTGGACTGGCAGGAAACTGCCATAACACTGTCATAACTGCAACAATTCTGCCACAACACTGTCATGGTTTGGGGAACTGCAACAACACTGCCATAACACTGCCACAACACTGCCATAACACTGTCATATCACTGCAACAACACTGCCACAACACTGCCACAACACTGCCATATCACTGCAACAACACTGCCATAACACTGCCACAACACTGCCATATCACTGCAACAACACTGCCATAACACTGCCACAACACTGCCATAACACTGTCACTGTCATTACACTGCCATACACTGCCACAACACTGCCATATCACTGCCACAACACTGCCATAACACTGCCACAACACTGTCATAACACTGTCACTACATTGTCATTACACTGCCATATCACTGCAACAACACTGCCATAACACTGCCACAAACACTGCCATAACACTGTCACAACACTGCAACAACACTGCCACAACACTGTCATATCACTGCAACAACACTGCCACAACACTGCCACAACACTGCCCTAACACTGCCATAACACTGCCATAACACTGCCACAACACTGCCACAACACTGCCATAACACTGCCACAACACTGCAGTAACACTGCCACAACACTGCCATAACACTGCCACAACACTGCCACAACACTGCCACAACACTGTCATAACACTGTCACTACATTGTCATTACACTGCCATATCACTGCAACAACACTGCCATAACACTGCCGTAACACTGCCATAACACTGCCATAACACTTTCATAACACTGCCATAACACTGCCATAACACTGTCACAACACTACCATAACACTGCAGCAACACTGCAGTAACACTGCCATAACACTGCCACAACACTGTCATAACACTGCAGTAACACTGCCATAACACTGGCATACCACTGCAATAACACTGCCACAACACTGTCACAACACTGTCATAACACTGCCACAACACTGTCACAACACTGGCATACCACTGCAATAACACTGCCACAACACTGCCATAACACTGCCATAACACTGCCATAAAACTGCCATAACACTGCCACAACACTGTCATAACACTGTCATAACACTGTCATAACACTGCCACAACACTGCCACAACACTGCAGTAACACTGCCACAACACTGCCACAACACTGCCACAACACTGCATAACACTGCCACAACACTGCCACAACACTGCCACAACACTGCCACAACACTGCATAACACTGCCACAACACTGCCACAACACTGCAGTAACACTGCCACAACACTGCCAGTAACACTGCCACAACACTGCCACAACACTGCACAACACTGCCACAACACTGCAGTAACACTGCCACAACACTGCAGTAACACTGCCACAACACTGCATAACACTGTCAAACACTGCCACAACACTGCCACAACACTGTCATAACACTGCACAACACTGCCACAACACTGCCACAACACTGCCACAACACTGCATAACACTGCCACAACACTGCCACAACACTGCCACAACACTGCCACAACACTGCATAACACTGCCACAACACTGCCACAACACTGCAGTAACACTGCCACAACACTGCAGTAACACTGCCACAACACTGCCACAACACTGCCACAACACTGCACAACACTGCAGTAACACTGCCACAACACTGCCACAACACTGCCACAACACTGCCACAACACTGCAGTAACACTGCTTTACCAAATGTCTGTGGTGGCAACGTGTTTTGTCATTCTGTCTCCAGCGTCGGCTCCTAAGTGTTACAACACCAGTGATCCAGAGCTCAACTCAACAGCCTGGTTTGCTGAGAACATCGGACTCTTCATCACTTATCTCACCTTGGAAGACCTCAACACCTTCGGATCAGCGCAGGTACTGTACTGTGGTGTATAGACACACAAGACACACACACACACACACACACACATATATATATATATATACACACACACACACACACACACACATATATACATACACACACACACACACATATATACATACACACACACACACACACATATACATACACACACACACACACAGCTTCTACTTGAGAATCATTGAAAAAGGATGAATTTCCAAATATCAAATTGCTAATTGAGTTTACTTCCTGAATTGACTGCTTTCAATTCAAATTGGCACGAACCTGGAATGAATGTCATGGTATTAATCCCTGTGTGTGTCCCTCCTCCTCCTCTTCCTCCTCCCCCTCCTCCTCTTTCACTTCCTCCCCATCTTATTCTTCCTCTTCTTCCTCTTCCTTCTCCTCCTCCTCCTCCTCCTCCTCCTCCTCCTCCTCCTCCTCCTCCTCCTCCTCCTCCTCCTCCTCCTCTCTTCTTCCCCTCCTCCTCCACCTCCTCTTCTTCCCCTCCTCCTCCACCTCCTCTTCTTCCTCCTCCTCCTCCTCCTCCTCCTCCTCCTCCTCCTCCTCCTCCTCCTCCTCCTCCTCCTCCTCCTCCCTCCTCCTCCTCCTCCTCCTCCTCCTCCTCATCCTCCTCCCCCTCCTCCTCTTCCTCCTCCCAGGTGTTGCAGGTGTTCACAGTGAACCTGGTGAACATAGGTCTACTGAACTCCACTAGCCTGCCCCAGAACCTCACTGACTACTACACATCACTGGTCTACCTACAGGACAGCAACTTCAACCCTCTGTTGTGAGTCTGTCTGTCTGTCTGTCTGTCTGTCTGTCTGTCTGTCTGTCTGTCTGTCTGTCTGTCTGTCTGTCTGTCTGTCTGTCTGTCTGTCTGTCTGTCTGTCTGTCTGTCTGTCTGTCTGTCTGTCTGTCTGTCTGTCTGTCTGTCTGTCTGTCTGTCTGTCTGTCTGTCTGTCTCTGTCTCTGTCTCTGTCTCTGTCTCTCTCTCTCTCTCTCCTGTCTGTGAGTCTGTCTGTCTGTCTCTGTCTCTCTCTCTCTCTCGCTCTCGTCTCTCTCTCTCTCTCCTGTCTCTATGTGAGTCTCTCTCTCTCCTCTTTCTCTTTCTGTCTCTCTCTGTCTCTCTGTGTCTCTCTCGCTGTTTCTCTCCTGTCTATTTGTCTGCATGGGTCTGTCTCTGTCTATCTGTCTGCCCGTCTCTCTCTCTCTCTCAATTCAATTCAATTCAAGGGGCTTTATTGGCATGGGAAAGATATGTTAACATTGCCAAAGCAAGTGAGGTAATACCTCTTCTTGTGGCAACAGGTCACAAATCTTGCTGCTGTGATGGAACACTGGTATTTCTCTCTCTCTCTCTCTCTCTCTCTCTCTCTCTCTCTCTCTCTCTCTCTCTCTCTCTCTCTCTCTCTCTCTCTCTCTCTCTCTCTCTCTCTCTCTCTCTCTCTCTCTCTCTCTCTCTCTCTCTCTGTCTCTCTCTCTCTGTCTCTCTCTCTCTCTCTCTCTCTCTGTCTCTCTCTCTGTCTCTCTCTCTCTCTCTCTCTCTCTCTCTCTCTCTCTCTCTCTCTCTCTCTCTCTCTCTCTCTCTCTCTCTCTCTCTCTCTCTCTTCTCTCTCTCTGTCTCTGTCTCTGTCTGCCTGGGTCTGTCTATCTGCCTGGGTCTGTCTGTGAGTGTGTCTGTCTGTCTTGGGTCACACACTCACTGCCTGGGTCTGTCACTCACTGTCTTGCTCACACACTCACTCACTCACGCACTCACTCTATTTCTCTCTCTCTATTTAATTCTCTCTTTCTGTTTCTCTCTCTCGCTCCCTGAAACAAACTTGTTAACATGTCAACTACAATCCCACATAATATTACCCCCCCCTCTCTCCAGCCTTCCTCTGTTGTTTCGATGTGTGGCCCCAGGGCCAGCCTTCAGACAGCTGGACGCTGAGCAGAGCATGATCCTTCTACACAACCTGACTACACTGTGTAGAGACCTGGACCCACAGGTAACACACACACACACACACACACACACACACACACACACACACACACACACACACACACACACACACACACACACACACACACACACACACACACACACACACACACACACACAGACACACACACACACACACAGACACACACGCATACACACACACATACACACACACACGCATTCACACACACAGACACACACACGCATATACACACACACACAAACACACACACCCACACATAGAAACACACACATACATTCATACACAGACACACAGACACAGACACACACACAGACAAACACACAGACACACACACACAGACACACAAACTGTACATTAACCCTCGCTGTGTGTTCTCTGCAGGTGTCTGCAGCTCTAGCAGCTAACATGGGAGACAACATAAACAGCAACACCATCGCTGCCCTCGGCAGAGAGAGTACAGGTCTATCTGAGGGTCAGATCACCATGGCACCCGCCAGCGTTCTGTGGGCTTCCTTCAGCATTCTGAGCACTGTGATTGGCTGGAACCAGGGCCAGGCCATGGCCATCATCCAATCACTGATGCTGTCAGGAGCCGTGAAGGTAACCTAGTTTATCACCTAGGACTGGTTGTTGTTGCTGGTGGTTAGTGAATCACATAGTATTGGTTGTTGTTGTGGTAGTTAATCACCTAGTACTGGTTGTTTTTGGTAGTTAGTTAATCACCTAGTACTGGTTGTTGTTGGTAGTTAGTTAATCACCTAGTACTGGTTGTTGTTGTGGTAGTTAATCACCTAGTACTGGTTGTTGTTGGTAGTTAGTTAATCACCTAGTACTGGTTGTTGTTGTGGTAGTTAATCACCTAGTACTGGTTGTTGTTGTGGTAGTTAGTTAATCACCTAGTACTGGTTGTTGTTGTGGTAGTTAATCACCTAGTACTGGTTGTTTTTGTGGTCGTTAGTTAATCACCTAGTACTGGTTGTTGTTGCTGGTAGTTAGTTAATCACCTAGTACTGGTTGTTGCTGGTAGTTAGTTAATCACCTTGTACTGGTTGTTGTTGCTGGTAGTTAGTTAATCACCTTGTACTGGTTGTTGTTGTTGTGGTAGTTAGTTAATCACCTAGTACTGGTTGTTGCTGGTAGTTAGTTAATCACCTAGTACTGGTTGTTGTTTTGGTATTTTATCACCTAGTACTGGTTGTTGTTGGTAGTTAGTTAATCACCTAGTACTGGTTGTTGTTGGTAGTTAGTTAATCACCTTGTACTGGTTGTTGTTGTGGTAGTTAGTTAATCACCTAGTACTGGTTGTTGCTGGTAGTTAGTTAATCACCTAGTACTGGTTGTTGTTAGTAGTTAGTTAATCACCTAGTACTGGTTGTTGCTGGTAGTTAGTTAATCACCGAGTACTAGTTGTGGGTCCTTCTGTAGCTCAGTTGGTAGAGCATGGCGCTTGTAACGCCAGGGTAGTGGGTTCGATCCCCGCGACCACCCATACGTAGAATGTATGCACACATGACTGTAAGTCGCTTTGGATAAAAGCGTCTGCTAAATGGCATATATTATTATATTATATATATTGTTGTGGTAGTTAGTTAATCACCTAGTACTGGTTGTTGTTATGGTAGTTAGTTAATCACATAGTACTGGTTGTTGTTTTGGTATTTTATCACCTAGTACTGGTTGTTGGTAGTTAGTTAATCACCTAGTACTGGTTGTTGTTATGGTAGTTAGTTAATCACATAGTACTGGTTGTTGTTTTGGTATTTTATCACCTAGTACTGGTTGTTGTTGGTAGTTAGTTAATCACCTAGTACTAGTTGTTGTTGTTATGGTAGTTAGTTAATCACATAGTACTGGTTGTTGTTTTGGTATTTTATCACCTAGTACTGGTTGTTGTTGGTAGTTAGTTAATCACCTAGTACTAGTTGTTGTTGTTGGTAGTTAGTTAATCACCAAGTACTGGTTGTTGTTGTTGTTTGATAATATCGTAGAATCTGTACTTTAATCATTATTCTGTCGTCGTTCACCATTTTCATCCTTTTGATCAGATGATCAGAACCTTCCTTCGTTTGTTTCATACACTCATCCGTGTTGTCGTTTTCATCTCTACTTCCTGTCAGATCAACAGCGCATCCACCTTGACAGCGCTGGGTTCCCTGGTGACCGGTGTTCCCTCGGCAACCTTAGGCAGCATCAGCGGCACAGAACTCCTCTACGCGTCCCAGGATGCCACATTCATAACATACATGCAGACCGCCCCGACGATCTTAATCCAGACTTTCGTCACTCAGGTACCGTGTCGCAGTTAAAGTCTTCTTCACTTAACCTTTTGGTTCCTACTATGAGAACTGTTGATTATTTCCAGTTAATTCTATAGCAGTGATAAACATTTCTTAGCTGAATGCTTGTAATATAGATAGATAAAAGCATGGATGTTTGACTGACCGACAAACTGATTGATTAATATGGTGTTTATTCTCCCCATAGGGTTGACTGATTGATTAATATGGTGTCTATTCTCCCCATACAGTTGACTGATTGATTAATATGGTGTCTATTCTCCCCATACAGTTGACTCTATTCTCCCCATACAGTTGATTCTGATTGATTAATGTGGTGTCTATTCTCCCCATACAGTTGACTGATTGATTAATATGGTGTCTATTCTCCCCATGCAGTTGACTGATTGATTAATGTGGTGTCTATTCTCCCCATCCAGTTGATCACAGTGAACCCAAACCCAGACAGTATTCTCCAGAACGTCCCAGACAGCATGTCTACTGAGATCCCCAGGTCCCTGCTGCAGGGCTTCTCTCAGAACAGTGTGGTGGTGGAGAAACTGAACCGGAAGACGTGGAGACACGAACAGGTGACGGGGAGCACACACACACACACACACACACACACACACACACACACACACACACACACACACACACACACACACACACACACACACACACACACACACACACACACACACACACACACACACACACACACACACACACACACACACACACACACACACACACACACACAGTGAATTTAAGAAACTATAATCCTGTTCTTTTATTTTCAGGCTGTGTTGTTCTTTGACACAGTGGCTCTAGGAATTGACAACTCCGACAAGTGAGTCTGGGAACATCTGCACATTGTGATGTACAGTATATATATATATACACAGATATATATATAGATATATATATACACAGATATATATATATATATATACACAGATATATATATATATATATATATATATATATATATATATATATATATATATATATATACACAGATATATATATATATATATATATACAGATATATATATATACACACAGATATATATATATACAGATATATATATATACACACAGATATATATATATACACAGATATATATATATATATACACAGATATATATATACACAGATATATATATATATATATATAGATAGATATATATATATACAGATATATATATATATATATATACACAGATATATATATATATATACAGATATATATATATATACACACAGATATATATATATATATATATATATATACACACAGATATATATATATATATATATACATATATATATATATATATATATATACACAGATATATATATATATATATACACAGATATATATATACACAGATATATATATATATATACACAGATATATATATATATACATATATATATACACATATACACAGATATATATATATATATATATACACATATATATATATATAGATACACACAGATATATATATACAGATATATATACACAGATATATATATATACAGATATATATACACAGATATATATATATATATATATATACACATATATATATATATATATACAGATATATATATATATATATACACAGATATATATATATGTACACAAATATATATATGTACACATATATATATATATATATACACAGATATATATATATACACAGATATATATATACACAGATAGATATATATATATATATGTACACAAATATATATATGTACACAGATATATATATAAAGTGCATTCGGAAAGTATTTACGTAAGTATTCAGACCCTTTACTCAGTACTTTGTTGAAGCACCTTTGGCAGCGATTACAGCCTTGAGTCTTCTTGGGTATGATGCTACAAGCTTGGTACACCTGTATTTGGGGAGTTCCCATTCTTCTCTGCAGATCCTCTCAAGCTCTGTCAGGTTGGATGGGGAGCATCGCTGCAGTTATTTTCAGGTCTCTCCAGAGATGTTTGATCGGGTTCAAATCCGGGCTCTGGCTGGGCCACTCAAGGACATTCAGAGACTTGTCCCAAAGCCACTCCTGTGTTGTTTTGGCTGTGTGCTTAGGGTCGTTGTCCTATTGGAAGGCGAACGCTCGCCCCAGTCTGGGGTTCTGAGCGCTCTGGAGCAGGTTTTCATCAAAGATCTCTCTGTACTTTGCTCCGTTTGTCTTTCCCTCGATCCTGACTAGTCTCCTAGTCCCTATCACTGAAAAACATCCCCACAGCATGATGCTGCCACCACCATGAATCCCCGTAGGGATGGTACCAGGTTTCCTCCAGATGTGACGCTTGGCATTCAGGCCAAAGAGTTCAATCTCGGTTTTATCAGACCAGAGAATCTTGTTTCTCATGGTCTGAGAGTCCTTTAGGTACCTTTTGGCAAACTCCAAGCGGGCTGTCATGTGCCTTTTACTGAGGAGTGGGTTCCGTCTGGCCACTCTACCATAAAGGCCTGATCGGTGGAGTGCTGCAGAGATGGTTGTCCTTCTGGAAGGTTCTCCCATCTCCACAGAGGAACTCTAGAGCTCTGTCAGAGTGACCATCGGGTTCCCTGACCAAGGCCATTCTACCCCGATTGCTCAGTTTGGCCAGGCGGACAGTTCTTGGAAGAGTCTTGGTGGTTCCAAACTTGATGGAGGCCACTGGGTTCTTGGGGACCCACAATGCTGCAGAAATGTTTTGGTACCTTTCCCCAGCTCTACGGACAATTCCTTCGACCTCATGGCTAGGTTCTTGCTCTGACATGCACTGTCAACTGGGACCTTATACAGACAGGTGTGTGCCTTTCCAAATCATGTCCAATCAATTGCATTTACCACAGGTGGACTCCAATCAAGTTGTAGAAACATGTCAAAGATGATCAATGGAAACAGGATGCACCTGAGCTCATTTTCAATTCTCATAGCAAAGGGTCTGAATACTTATGTAAATAAGTTATTATATTTTTTGTTTGTAATACATTTGCAAAAATGTCTAAAAACCAGTTTTCACTTTGTCATTATGGGGTATTGTGTGTAGATAAAAAAAACAGTTTTAATTATGAAATCCATTTTAGAATAAGGCTGTAACGTAACAAAATGTGGAAAAAGTCAAGGTGTCTGAATACTTTCAGAATTCACTTTAAAACCAGGAAGTGTCATGTGGGCGTGTTGATGGTGTCTCAGTGCAATTTCTCTCAGTTTAATGGTTATTTGTTTTCAATTATCGTGTGTGTGTCCGCGCCTTTGTGCGTGTGCGTGCGTGTGTGTGTGTGTGTGTGTCTGTGTGTGTCTGTGTGTGTGTGTGTGCGTCTGTGTGTGTCCCCAGTATGTCATCCAGCGTGCTCCAGGGCTTCACCTGCACCAGAGTGGCCAGTATGACCACAACCAAGATCAAGAAACTGGTCAAGGCCTGCAGGAGGAAGGGCAAGAACAGGGTCGCACTGAGAGAGACTCAGGTCAGATACCAGCTGTTGTTGTTGTTTTCACTGTGGTTATTGTTGTTGTTGTTGTCGTACTCAAAGAGACTCAGGTCAGCCTCTCATCACCAAGCTTAATACCAGCTGTTGTTGTTGTCCTTGTTGTTGTCGTACTCAAAGAGACTCTGGTCAGCCTCTCATCACCAAGCTTAATACCAGCTGTTGTTGTTGTCCTTGTTGTTGTCGTACTCAAAGAGACTCTGGTCAGCCTCTCATCACCAAGCTTAATACCAGCTGTTGTTGTTGTCCTTGTTGTTGTTGTTGTTGTCGTACTCAAAGAGACTCTGGTCAGCCTCTCATCACCAAGCTTAATACCAGCTGTTGTTGTTGTCCTTGTTGTTGTTGTTGTTGTCGTACTCAAAGAGACTCTGGTCAGCCTCTCATCACCAAGCTTAATACCAGCTGTTGTTGTTGTCCTTGTTGTTGTCGTACTCAAAGAGACTCTGGTCAGCCTCTCATCACCAAGCTTAATACCAGCTGTTGTTGTTGTCCTTGTTGTTGTTGTTGTTGTTGTTGTCGTCGTACTCAAAGAGACTCTGGTCAGCCTCTCATCACCAAGCTTAATACCAGCTGTTGTTGTTGTCCTTGTTGTTGTCGTACTCAAAGAGACTCTGGTCAGCCTCTCATCACCAAGCTTAATACCAGCTGTTGTTGTTGTCCTTGTTGTTGTTGTTGTTGTTGTTGTCGTACTCAAAGAGACTCTGGTCAGCCTCTCATCACCAAGCTTAATACCAGTTGTTGTTGCTGAGGTCGGTAATTGTTGGATTCCAACAGTTGTTTGAGAAGTCAGCTTGCAAAGGGATTATTCATTTGATAAATAATCATCATGTTATTATATGTTTGTGTGAACCACAGTTGACCTGCATGTACAACTACATCAAGGAAGAGTCAAATGTCACCAGCTACAACCTGTACCCTCCTGACATGCTGCTTTACTACGAGTGAGTACCGCATGTCACACATTCAACCAATCAATCAATACATCAATTAACCAATCAACCAATAAATACATTGACCAACCAATCAACCAATCAATCAACCAATCAATTAACCAATCAACTAATATATACATTGACCAACCAATAAATCCATTAACCAATCAACCAATCAATCAACCAACAACCAATAAATTAATCAACCAACCAACAAATAAATACATTAACCAATTAACCAATCAACCAATAAATACATTAACCATTACTGAGGAATGAAACTGGTTTATTAATAAGTTACTGATGAATGAAACTGGTTTATTAAGTTAGTGATGAATGAAACTGGTTTATTAATAAGTTAGTGATGAATGAAACTGGTTTATTAATAAGTTACTGATGAATGAAACTGGTTTATTAATAAGTTACTGATGAATGAAACTGGTTTATTAATAAGTTACTGATGAATGAAACTGGTTTATTAAGTTACTGATGAATGAAACTGGTTTATTAATAAGTTACTGATGAATGAAACTGGTTTATTAATAAGTTACTGATGAATGAAACTGGTTTATTAAGTTACTGATGAATGAAACTGGTTTATTAAGTTACTGATGAATGAAACTGGTTTATTAAGTTACTGATGAATGATACTGGTTTATTAAGTTACTGATGAATGAAACTGGTTTACTATGTTACTGATGAATGAAACTGGTTTATTAAGCTACTGATGAATGAAACTGGTTTATTAAGTTACTGGTTTATTACGTTACTGATGAATGAAACTGGTTTATTAAGTTACTAATGAAACTGGTTTATTAAGTTACTGATGAAACTGGTTTATTAAGTTACTGATGAATGAAACTGGTTTATTAAGTTACTGATGAATGAAACTGGTTTATTAAGTTACTGATGAATGAAACTGGTTTATTAAGTTACTGGTTTATTAAGTTACTGATGAATGAAACTGGTTTATTAAGTTACTGATGAATGAAACTGGTTTATTAAGTTACTGATGAATGAAACTGGTTTATTAAGTTACTGATGAATGAAACTGGTTTATTAAGTTACTGATGAATGAAACTGGTTTATTAAGTTACTGATGAATGAAACTGGTTTATTAAGTTACTGATTAATGAATCTGGTTTATTAAGTTACTGATGAATGAAACTGGTTTATTAAGTTACTGATTAATGAAACTGGTTTATTAAGTTACTGATGAATGAAACTGGTTTATTAAGTTACTGGTTTATTAAGTTACTGATGAATGAAACTGGTTTATTAAGTTACTGATGAATGAAACTGGTTTATTAAGTTAGTGATGAATGAAACTGGTTTATTAAGTTACTGGTTTATTAAGTTACTGATGAATGAAACTGGTTTATTAAGTTACTGATGAATGAAACCGGTTTATTCAGTTACTGATGAATGAAACTGGTTTATTAAGTTACTGATGAATGAAACCGGTTTATTAAGTTAGTGATGAATGAAACTGGTTTATTAAGTTACTGATGAAACTGGTTTATTAAGTTACTGATGAATGAAACTGGTTTATTAAGTTACTGATGAATGAAACTGGTTTATTAAGTTACTGATTAATGAATCTGGTTTATTAAGTTACTGATGAATGAAACTGGTTTATTAAGTTACTGATGAATGAAACGGGTTTATTAAGTTACTGATGAATGAAACTGGTTTATTAAGTTACTGATGAAACTGGTTTATTAAGTTACTGATGAATGAAACTGGTTTATTAAGTTACTGATGAATGAAACTGGTTTATTAAGTTACTGATGAATGAAACCGGTTTATTAAGTTACTGGTTTATTAAGTTACTGATGAATGAAACTGGTTTATTAAGTTACTGGTTTATTAAGTTACTGATGAATTGGTTTATTAAGTTACTGATGAATGAAACTGGTTTATTAAGTTACTGATGAATGAAACTGGTTTATTAAGTTACTGATGAATGAAACTGGTTTATTAAGTTACTGATGAATGAAACTGGTTTATTAAGTTACTGATGAATGAAACTGAAACTGGTTTATTAATTACTGGTTTATTAAGTTACTGATGAATGAAACTGGTTTATTAAGTTACTGATGAATGAAACTGGTTTATTAAGTTACTGATGAATGAAACTGGTTTATTAAGTTACTGATGAATGAAACTGGTTTATTAAGTTACTGGTTTATTAAGTTACTGATGAATGAAACTGGTTTATTAAGTTACTGATGAATGAAACTGGTTTATTAAGTTACTGGTTTATTAAGTTACTGATGAATGAAACTGGTTTATTAAGTTACTGATGAATGAAACTGGTTTATTAAGTTACTGATGAATGAAACTGGTTTATTAAGTTACTGATGAATGAAACTGGTTTATTAAGTTACTGATGAATGAAACTGGTTTATTAAGTTACTGGTTTATTAAGTTACTGATGAATGAAACTGGTTTATTAAGTTACTGATGAATGAAACTGGTTTATTAAGTTACTGATGAATGAAACTGGTTTATTACGTTACTGGTTTATTAAGTTACTGATGAATGAAACTGGTTTATTAAGTTACTGATGAATGAAACTGGTTTATTACGTTACTGATGAATGAAACTGGTTTATTAAGTTACTGGTTTATTAAGTTACTGATGAATGAAACTGGTTTATTAAGTTACTGGTTTATTGAATGAAACTGTTACTGATGAATGAAACTGGTTTATTAAGTTACTGATGAATGAAACTGGTTTATTAAGTTACTGATGAAACTGGTTTATTAAGTTACTGATGAATGAAACTGGTTTATTAAGTTACTGATGAATGAAACTGGTTTATTAAGTTACTGATGAATGAAACCGGTTTATTAAGTTACTGGTTTATTAAGTTACTGATGAATGAAACTGGTTTATTAAGTTACTGGTTTATTAAGTTACTGATGAATGAAACTGGTTTATTAAGTTACTGATGAATGAAACTGGTTTATTAAGTTACTGATGAATGAAACTGGTTTATTAAGTTACTGATGAATGAAACTGGTTTATTAAGTTACTGATGAATGAAACTGGTTTATTAAGTTACTGATGAATGAAACTGGTTTATTAAGTTACTGATGAATGAAACTGGTTTATTAAGTTACTGATGAATGAAACTGGTTTATTAAGTTACTAATGAATGAAACTGGTTTATTAAGTTACTGATGAATGAAACTGGTTTATTAAGTTACTGATGAATGAAACTGGTTTATTAAGTTACTGGTTTATTAAGTTACTGATGAATGAAACTGGTTTATTAAGTTACTGATGAATGAAACTGGTTTATTAAGTTACTGATGAATGAAACTGGTTTATTAAGTTACTGATGAATGAAACTGGTTTATTAAGTTACTGATGAATGAAACTGGTTTACTATGTTACTGATGAATGAAACTGGTTTATTAAGCTACTGATGAATGAAACTGGTTTATTAAGTTACTGGTTTATTACGTTAATGAAAAACTGGTTTATTAAGTTACTAATGAAACTGGTTTATTAACTGGTTTATTAAGTTACTGATGAATGAAACTGGTTTATTAAGTTACTGATGAATGAAACTGGTTTATTAAGTTACTGATGAATGAAACTGGTTTATTAAGTTACTGGTTTATTAAGTTACTGATGAATGAAACTGGTTTATTAAGTTACTGATGAATGAAACTGGTTTATTAAGTTACTGATGAATGAAACTGGTTTATTAAGTTACTGATGAATGAAACTGGTTTATTAAGTTACTGATGAATGAAACTGGTTTATTAAGTTACTGATGAATGAAACTGGTTTATTAAGTTACTGATTAATGAATCTGGTTTATTAAGTTACTGATGAATGAAACTGGTTTATTAAGTTACTGATTAATGAAACTGGTTTATTAAGTTACTGATGAATGAAACTGGTTTATTAAGTTACTGGTTTATTAAGTTACTGATGAATGAAACTGGTTTATTAAGTTACTGATGAATGAAACTGGTTTATTAAGTTAGTGATGAATGAAACTGGTTTATTAAGTTACTGGTTTATTAAGTTACTGATGAATGAAACTGGTTTATTAAGTTACTGATGAATGAAACTGGTTTATTCAGTTACTGATGAATGAAACTGGTTTATTAAGTTACTGATGAATGAAACTGGTTTATTAAGTTACTGATGAATGAAACTGGTTTATTAAGTTACTGATGAAACTGGTTTATTAAGTTACTGATGAATGAAACTGGTTTATTAAGTTACTGATGAATGAAACTGGTTTATTAAGTTACTGATTAATGAATCTGGTTTATTAAGTTACTGATGAATGAAACTGGTTTATTAAGTTACTGATGAATGAAACTGGGTTTATTAAGTTACTGATGAATGAAACTGGTTTATTAAGTTACTGATGAAACTGGTTTATTAAGTTACTGATGAATGAAACTGGTTTATTAAGTTACTGATGAATGAAACTGGTTTATTAAGTTACTGATGAATGAAACTGGTTTATTAAGTTACTGGTTTATTAAGTTACTGATGAATGAAACTGGTTTATTAAGTTACTGGTTTATTAAGTTACTGATGAATGAAACTGGTTTATTAAGTTACTGATGAATGAAACTGGTTTATTAAGTTACTGATGAATGAAACTGGTTTATTAAGTTACTGATGAATGAAACTGGTTTATTAAGTTACTGATGAATGAAACTGGTTTATTAAGTTACTGATGAATGAAACTGGTTTATTAAGTTACTGGTTTATTAAGTTACTGATGAATGAAACTGGTTTATTAAGTTACTGATGAATGAAACTGGTTTATTAAGTTACTGATGAATGAAACTGGTTTATTAAGTTACTGATGAATGAAACTGGTTTATTAAGTTACTGGTTTATTAAGTTACTGATGAATGAAACTGGTTTATTAAGTTACTGATGAATGAAACTGGTTTATTAAGTTACTGGTTTATTAAGTTACTGATGAATGAAACTGGTTTATTAAGTTACTGATGAATGAAACTGGTTTATTAAGTTACTGATGAATGAAACTGGTTTATTAAGTTACTGATGAATGAAACTGGTTTATTACGTTACTGATGAATGAAACTGGTTTATTAAGTTACTGGTTTATTAAGTTACTGATGAATGAAACTGGTTTATTAAGTTACTGATGAATGAAACTGGTTTATTAAGTTACTGATGAATGAAACTGGTTTATTACGTTACTGGTTTATTAAGTTACTGATGAATGAAACTGGTTTATTAAGTTACTGATGAATGAAACTGGTTTATTACGTTACTGATGAATGAAACTGGTTTATTAAGTTACTGGTTTATTAAGTTACTGATGAATGAAACTGGTTTATTAAGTTACTGGTTTATTAAGTTACTGATGAATGAAACTGGTTTATTAAGTTACTGATGAATGAAACTGGTTTATTAAGTTACTGATGAAACTGGTTTTATTAAGTTACTGATGAATGAAACTGGTTTATTAAGTTACTGATGAATGAAACTGGTTTATTAAGTTACTGATGAATGAAACCGGTTTATTAAGTTACTGGTTTATTAAGTTACTGATGAATGAAACTGGTTTATTAAGTTACTGGTTTATTAAGTTACTGATGAATGAAACTGGTTTATTAAGTTACTGATGAATGAAACTGGTTTATTAAGTTACTGATGAATGAAACTGGTTTATTAAGTTACTGATGAATGAAACTGGTTTATTAAGTTACTGATGAATGAAACTGGTTTATTAAGTTACTGATGAATGAAACTGGTTTATTAAGTTACTGATGAATGAAACTGGTTTATTAAGTTACTGATGAATGAAACTGGTTTATTAAGTTACTAATGAATGAAACTGGTTTATTAAGTTACTGATGAATGAAACTGGTTTATTAAGTTACTGATGAATGAAACTGGTTTATTAAGTTACTGGTTTATTAAGTTACTGATGAATGAAACTGGTTTATTAAGTTACTGATGAATGAAACTGGTTTATTAAGTTACTGATGAATGAAACTGGTTTATTAAGTTACTGATGAATGAAACTGGTTTATTAAGTTACTGGTTTATTAAGTTACTGATGAATGAAACTGGTTTATTAAGTTACTGATGAATGAAACTGGTTTATTAAGTTACTGATGAATGAAACTGGTTTATTAAGTTACTGGTTTATTAAGTTACTGATGAATGAAACTGGTTTATTAAGTTACTGATGAATGAAACTGGTTTATTAAGTTACTAATGAATGAAACTGGTTTATTAAGTTACTAATGAATGAAACTGGTTTATTAAGTTACTAATGAATGAAACTGGTTTATTAAGTTACTGGTTTATTAGGTTACTGATGAATGAAACTGGTTTATTAAGTTACTAATGAATGAAACTGGTTTATTAAGTTACTAATGAATGAAACTGGTTTATTAAGTTACTGATGAATGAAACTGGTTTATTAAGTTACTGATGAATGAAACTGGTTTATTAAGTTACTGATGAATGAAACTGGTTTATTAAGTTACTGATGAATGAAACTGGTTTATTAAGTTACTGGTTTATTAAGTTACTGATGAATGAAACTGGTTTATTAAGTTACTGATGAATGAAACTGGTTTATTAAGTTACTGGTTTATTAAGTTACTGATGAATGAAACTGGTTTATTAAGTTACTGATGAATGAAACTGGTTTATTAAGTTACTGATGAATGAAACTGGTTTATTAAGTTACTGATGAATGAAACTGGTTTATTACGTTACTGATGAATGAAACTGGTTTATTAAGTTACTGGTTTATTAAGTTACTAATGAATGAAACTGGTTTATTAAGTTACTAATGAATGAAACTGGTTTATTAAGTTACTAATGAATGAAACTGGTTTATTAAGTTACTGGTTTATTAAGTTACTGATGAATGAAACTGGTTTATTAAGTTACTAATGAATGAAACTGGTTTATTAAGTTACTAATGAATGAAACTGGTTTATTAAGTTACTGATGAATGAAACTGGTTTATTAAGTTACTGATGAATGAAACTGGTTTATTAAGTTACTGATGAATGAAACTGGTTTATTAAGTTACTGGTTTATTAAGTTACTGATGAATGAAACTGGTTTATTAAGTTACTGATGAATGAAACTGGTTTATTAAGTTACTGGTTTATTAAGTTACTGATGAATGAAACTGGTTTATTAAGTTACTGATGAATGAAACTGGTTTATTAAGTTACTGATGAATGAAACTGGTTTATTAAGTTACTGATGAATGAAACTGGTTTATTAAGTTACTGATGAATGAAACTGGTTTATTAAGTTACTGGTTTATTAAGTTACTGATGAATGAAACTGGTTTATTAAGTTACTGATGAATGAAACTGGTTTATTAAGTTACTGATGAATGAAACTGGTTTATTACGTTACTGGTTTATTAAGTTACTGATGAATGAAACTGGTTTATTAAGTTACTGATGAATGAAACTGGTTTATTACGTTACTGATGAATGAAACTGGTTTATTAAGTTACTGGTTTATTAAGTTACTGATGAATGAAACTGGTTTATTAAGTTACTGGTTTTATTAAGTTACTGATGAATGAAACTGGTTTATTAAGTTACTGATGAATGAAACTGGTTTATTAAGTTACTGATGAAACTGGTTTATTAAGTTACTGATGAATGAAACTGGTTTATTAAGTTACTGATGAATGAAACTGGTTTATTAAGTTACTGATGAATGAAACCGGTTTATTAAGTTACTGGTTTATTAAGTTACTGATGAATGAAACTGGTTTATTAAGTTACTGATGAATGAAACTGGTTTATTAAGTTACTGATGAATGAAACTGGTTTATTAAGTTACTGATGAATGAAACTGGTTTATTAAGTTACTGATGAATGAAACTGGTTTATTAAGTTACTGATGAATGAAACTGGTTTATTAAGTTACTGATGAATGAAACTGGTTTATTAAGTTACTGATGAATGAAACTGGTTTATTAAGTTACTAATGAATGAAACTGGTTTATTAAGTTACTGATGAATGAAACTGGTTTATTAAGTTACTGATGAATGAAACTGGTTTATTAAGTTACTGGTTTATTAAGTTACTGATGAATGAAACTGGTTTATTAAGTTACTGATGAATGAAACTGGTTTATTAAGTTACTGATGAATGAAACTGGTTTATTAAGTTACTGATGAATGATACTGGTTTATTAAGTTACTGATGAATGAAACTGGTTTACTATGTTACTGATGAATGAAACTGGTTTATTAAGCTACTGATGAATGAAACTGGTTTATTAAGTTACTGGTTTATTACGTTACTGATGAATGAAACTGGTTTATTAAGTTACTAATGAAACTGGTTTATTAAGTTACTGATGAAACTGGTTTATTAAGTTACTGATGAATGAAACTGGTTTATTAAGTTACTGATGAATGAAACTGGTTTATTAAGTTACTGATGAATGAAACTGGTTTATTAAGTTACTGGTTTATTAAGTTACTGATGAATGAAACTGGTTTATTAAGTTACTGATGAATGAAACTGGTTTATTAAGTTACTGATGAATGAAACTGGTTTATTAAGTTACTGATGAATGAAACTGGTTTATTAAGTTACTGATGAATGAAACTGGTTTATTAAGTTACTGATGAATGAAACTGGTTTATTAAGTTACTGATTAATGAATCTGGTTTATTAAGTTACTGATGAATGAAACTGGTTTATTAAGTTACTGATTAATGAAACTGGTTTATTAAGTTACTGATGAATGAAACTGGTTTATTAAGTTACTGGTTTATTAAGTTACTGATGAATGAAACTGGTTTATTAAGTTACTGATGAATGAAACTGGTTTATTAAGTTAGTGATGAATGAAACTGGTTTATTAAGTTACTGGTTTATTAAGTTACTGATGAATGAAACTGGTTTATTAAGTTACTGATGAATGAAACCGGTTTATTCAGTTACTGATGAATGAAACTGGTTTATTAAGTTACTGATGAATGAAACTGGTTTATTAAGTTAGTGATGAATGAAACTGGTTTATTAAGTTACTGATGAAACTGGTTTATTAAGTTACTGATGAATGAAACTGGTTTATTAAGTTACTGATGAATGAAACTGGTTTATTAAGTTACTGATTAATGAATCTGGTTTATTAAGTTACTGATGAATGAAACTGGTTTATTAAGTTACTGATGAATGAAACTGGTTTATTAAGTTACTGATGAATGAAACTGGTTTATTAAGTTACTGATGAAACTGGTTTATTAAGTTACTGATGAATGAAACTGGTTTATTAAGTTACTGATGAATGAAACTGGTTTATTAAGTTACTGATGAATGAAACTGGTTTATTAAGTTACTGGTTTATTAAGTTACTGATGAATGAAACTGGTTTATTAAGTTACTGGTTTATTAAGTTACTGATGAATGAAACTGGTTTATTAAGTTACTGATGAATGAAACTGGTTTATTAAGTTACTGATGAATGAAACTGGTTTATTAAGTTACTGATGAATGAAACTGGTTTATTAAGTTACTGATGAATGAAACTGGTTTATTAAGTTACTGATGAATGAAACTGGTTTATTAAGTTACTGGTTTATTAAGTTACTGATGAATGAAACTGGTTTATTAAGTTACTGATGAATGAAACTGGTTTATTAAGTTACTGATGAATGAAACTGGTTTATTAAGTTACTGATGAATGAAACTGGTTTATTAAGTTACTGGTTTATTAAGTTACTGATGAATGAAACTGGTTTATTAAGTTACTGATGAATGAAACTGGTTTATTAAGTTACTGGTTTATTAAGTTACTGATGAATGAAACTGGTTTATTAAGTTACTGATGAATGAAACTGGTTTATTAAGTTACTGATGAATGAAACTGGTTTATTAAGTTACTGATGAATGAAACTGGTTTATTAAGTTACTGATGAATGAAACTGGTTTATTAAGTTACTGGTTTATTAAGTTACTGATGAATGAAACTGGTTTATTAAGTTACTGATGAATGAAACTGGTTTATTAAGTTACTGATGAATGAAACTGGTTTATTACGTTACTGGTTTATTAAGTTACTGATGAATGAAACTGGTTTATTAAGTTACTGATGAATGAAACTGGTTTATTAAGTTACTGATGAATGAAACTGGTTTATTAAGTTACTGGTTTATTAAGTTACTGATGAATGAAACTGGTTTATTAAGTTACTGGTTTATTAAGTTACTGATGAATGAAACTGGTTTATTAAGTTACTGATGAATGAAACTGGTTTATTAAGTTACTGATGAAACTGGTTTATTAAGTTACTGATGAATGAAACTGGTTTATTAAGTTACTGATGAATGAAACTGGTTTATTAAGTTACTGATGAATGAAACTGGTTTATTAAGTTACTGATGTTTATTAAGTTACTGATGAATGAAACTGGTTTATTAAGTTACTGGTTTATTAAACTGATGAATGAAACTGGTTTATTAAGTTACTGATGAATGAAACTGGTTTATTAAGTTACTGATGAATGAAACTGGTTTATTAAGTTACTGATGAATGAAACTGGTTTATTAAGTTACTGATGAATGAAACTGGTTTATTAAGTTACTGATGAATGAAACTGGTTTATTAAGTTACTGATGAATGAAACTGGTTTATTAAGTTACTGATGAATGAAACTGGTTTATTAAGTTACTAATGAATGAAACTGGTTTATTAAGTTACTGATGAATGAAACTGGTTTATTAAGTTACTGATGAATGAAACTGGTTTATTAAGTTACTGGTTTATTAAGAAACTGGTTTATGAAACTGGTTTATTAAGTTACTGATGAATGAAACTGGTTTATTAAGTTACTGATGAATGAAACTGGTTTATTAAGTTACTGATGAATGAAACTGGTTTATTAAGTTGAAACTGGTTTATTAAGTTACTGATGAATGAAACTGGTTTATTAAGTTACTGATGAATGAAACTGGTTTATTAAGTTACTGATGAATGAAACTGGTTTATTAAGTTACTGGTTTATTAAGTTACTGATGAATGAAACTGGTTTATTAAGTTACTGATGAATGAAACTGGTTTATTAAGTTACTGATGAATGAAACTGGTTTATTAAGTTACTGAATGTTTTATTAAGTTACTGATGAATGAAACTGGTTTATTAAGTTACTGGTTTATTAAGTTACTGATGAATGAAACTGGTTTATTAAGTTACTGATGAATGAAACTGGTTTATTAAGTTACTGATGAATGAAACTGGTTTATTAAGTTACTGATGAATGAAACTGGTTTATTAAGTTACTGATGAATGAAACTGGTTTATTAAGTTACTGATGAATGAAACTGGTTTATTAAGTTACTGATGAATGAAACTGGTTTATTAAGTTACTGGTTTATTAAGTTACTGATGAATGAAACTGGTTTATTAAGTTACTGGTTTATTAAGT
>NW_025745744.1:173984-178984 GCF_021184085.1 Oncorhynchus gorbuscha | reverse complement strand
GAGGACCCGACCTGTGTTCACTAGACACCAGCCTCCTGAGGAGGACCTGTGTTCACTAGTCACCAGTCTGTGTCTTCTCCTGATCTACAGTATGAGGAACAATCAGACGGTTGTGTTGATGTCAGATGTCAGATGGTTGTGTTGATGTGTGATGTCAGATGGTTGTGTTGATGTGTGATGTCAGATGGTTGTGTTGATGTGTGATGTCAGACGGTTGTGTTGATGTCAGATGGTTGTGTTGATGTCAGATGGTTGTGTTGATGTGTGATGTCAGACGGTTGTGTTGATGTCAGATGGTTGTGTTGATGTGTGATGTCAGATGGTTGTGTTGATGTCAGATGGTTGTGTTGATGTGTGATGTCAGATGGTTGTGTTGATGTGTGATGTCAGATGGTTGTGTTGATGTGTGATGTCAGATGGTTGTGTTGATGTCAGACGGTTGTGTTGATGTCAGATGTCAGACGGTTGTGTTGATGTGTGATGTCAGATGGTTGTGTTGATGTCAGATGGTTGTGTTGATGTCAGATGGTTGTGTTGATGTGTGATGTCAGATGGTTGTGTTGATGTCAGACGGTTGTGTTGATGTGTGATGTCAGATGGTTGTGTTGATGTCAGATGGTTGTGTTGATGTGTGATGTCAGACGGTTGTGTTGATGTCAGATGGTTGTGTTGATGTGTGATGTCAGATGGTTGTGTTGATGTGTGATGGTTGTGTTGATGTGTGATGTCAGATGGTTGTGTTGATGTGTGATGTCAGATGGTTGTGTTGATGTCAGATGGTTGTGTTGATGTGTGATGTCAGATGGTTGTGTTGATGTGTGATGTCAGACGGTTGTGTTGATGTGTGATGTCAGATGGTTGTGTTGATGTCAGATGGTTGTGTTGATGTGTGATGTCAGATGGTTGTGTTGATGTCAGATGGTTGTGTTGATGTCAGACGGTTGTGTTGATGTGTGATGTCAGATGGTTGTGTTGATGTGTGATGTCAGATGGTTGTGTTGACGTGTGATGTCAGATGGTTGTGTTGATGTGATGTCAGATTGTGTTGATGTGTGATGTCAGATGGTTGTGTTGACGTGTGATGTCAGATGGTTGTGTTGATATGTGATGTCAGACGGTTGTGTTGATGTGTGATGTCAGATGGTTGTGTTGATGTGTGATGTCAGATGGTTGTGTTGATGTCAGACGGTTGTGTTGATGTGTGATGTCAGATGGTTGTGTTGATGTCAGATTGTGTTGATGTGTGATGTCAGATGGTTGTGTTGATGTGTGATGTCAGACGGTTGTGTTGATGTGTGATGTCAGATGGTTGTGTTGATGTCAGACGGTTGTGTTGATGTGTGATGTCAGATGGTTGTGTTGATGTGTGATGTCAGACAGTTGTGTTGATGTGTGATGTCAGATGGTTGTGTTGATGTCAGATTGTGTTGATGTGTGATGTCAGATGTGTTGTGTGATGTCAGATGGTTGTGTTGATGTGTGATGTCAGACGGTTGTGTTGATGTGTGATGTCAGATGGTTGTGTTGATGTCAGATGGTTGTGTTGATGTCAGACGGTTGTGTTGATGTGTGATGTCAGATGGTTGTGTTGATGTGTGATGTCAGACAGTTGTGTTGATGTGTGATGTCAGATGGTTGTGTTGATGTCAGACGGTTGTGTTGATGTGTGATGTCAGATGGTTGTGTTGATGTCAGATGGTTGTGTTGATGTGTGATGTCAGATGGTTGTGTTGATGTGTGATGTCAGACGGTTGTGTTGATGTGTGATGTCAGATGGTTGTGTTGATGTCAGATGTTGTGTTGATGTGTGATGTCAGATGGTTGTGTTGATGTGTGATGTCAGATTGTGTTGATGTCAGATGATGTCAGATGGTTGTGTTGATGTGTGATGTCAGACGGTTGTGTTGATGTGTGATGTCAGACAGTTGTGTTGATGTGTGATGTCAGATGGTTGTGTTGATGTCAGACGGTTGTGTTGATGTGTGATGTCAGATGGTTGTGTTGATGTCAGATGGTTGTGTTGATGTGTGATGTCAGATTGTGTTGATGTGTGATGTCAGATGGTTGTGTTGATGTCAGATGGTTGTGTTGATGTGTGATGTCAGATGGTTGTGTTGATGTGTGATGTCAGATGGTTGTGTTGATGTGTGATGTCAGATGGTTGTGTTGATGTCAGATTGTGTTGATGTGTGATGTCAGATGGTTGTGTTGATGTGTGATGGTTGTGTTGATGTGTGATGTCAGATGGTTGTGTTGATGTGTGATGTCAGATGGTTGTGTTGATGTGTGATGTCAGACGGTTGTGTTGATGTGTGATGTCAGATGGTTGTGTTGATGTGTGATGTCAGACGGTTGTGTTGATGTGTGATGTCAGATGGTTGTGTTGATGTCAGACGGTTGTGTTGATGTGTGATGTCAGATGGTTGTGTTGATGTGTGATGTCAGATGGTTGTGTTGATGTGTGATGTCAGATGGTTGTGTTGATGTGTGATGTCAGACAATAAGACGTTGTGTTGATGTGTGATGTCAGATGGTTGTGTTGATGTGTGATGTCAGATGGTTGTGTTGATGTGTGATGTCAGATGGTTGTGTTGATGTGTGATGTCAGACGGTTGTGTTGATGTGATGTCAGATGGTTGTGTTGGCATGTCAGACGGTTGTGTTGATGTGTGATGTCAGATGGTTGTGTTGATGTCAGATGGTTGTGTTGATGTCAGATGGTTGTGTTGATGTCAGATGGTTGTGTTGATGTGTGATGTCAGACTGTTGTGTTGATGTCAGATGGTTGTGTTGATGTGTGATGTCAGATGGTTGTGTTGATGTCAGATTGTGTTGTGTGTGATGTCAGATGGTTGATGTTGATGTCAGATGGTTGTGTTGATGTGTGATGTCAGACGGTTGTGTTGATGTCAGATGGTTGTGTTGATGTGTTGTGTTGATGTGTGATGTCGCTTGTGTTGATGTGTGATGTCAGATGGTTGTGTTGATGTGTGATGTCAGATGGTTGTGTTGATGTCAGACGGTTGTGTTGATGTGTGATGTCAGATGGTTGTGTTGATGTCAGATGGTTGTGTTGATGTGTGATGTCAGATGGTTGTGTTGATGTGTGATGTCAGACGGTTGTGTTGATGTGTGATGTCAGATGGTTGTGTTGATGTCAGATGGTTGTGTTGATGTGTGATGTCAGATGGTTGTGTTGATGTGTGATGTCAGACGGTTGTGTTGATGTCAGATGGTTGTGGTGATGTCAGACGGTTGTGTTGATGTGTGATGTCAGATGGTTGTGTTGATGTGATGTCAGACAGTTGTGTTGATGTGTGATGTCAGATGGTTGTGTTGATGTCAGATTGTGTTGATGTGTGATGTCAGATGGTTGTGTTGATGTCAGATGGTTGTGTTGATGTGTGATGTCAGTTGTGTTGATGTGTGATGTCAGATGGTTGTGTTGATGTCAGATGGTTGTGTTGATGTGTGATGTCGGGTTGTGTTGATGTGTGATGTCAGATGGTTGTGTTGATGTGTGATGTCAGATGATGTCAGACGGTTGTGTTGATGTGTGATGTCAGATGGTTGTGTTGATGTGTGATGTCAGACGGTTGTGTTGATGTGTGATGTCAGATGGTTGTGTTGATGTGTGATGTCAGATGGTTGTGTTGATGTGTGATGTCAGACGGTTGTGTTGATGTGTGATGTCAGATGGTTGTGTTGATGTGTGATGTCAGACGGTTGTGTTGATGTGTGATGTCAGATGGTTGTGTTGATGTCAGACGGTTGTGTTGATGTGTGATGTCAGATGGTTGTGTTGATGTGTGATGTCAGATGGTTGTGTTGATGTGTGATGTCAGATGGTTGTGTTGATGTGTGATGTCAGACAATAAGACGGTTGTGTTGATGTGTGATGTCAGATGGTTGTGTTGATGTGTGATGTCAGATGGTTGTGTTGATGTGTGATGTCAGACGGTTGTGTTGATGTGTGATGTCAGACGGTTGTGATGACGTGTGATGTCAGATGGTTGTGTTGACGTGTGATGTCAGACAATAAGACGGTTGTGTTGATGTGTGATGTCAGATGGTTGTGTTGATGTGTGATGTCAGATGGTTGTGTTGACGTGTGATGTCAGATGGTTGTGTTGATGTGTGATGTCAGATGGTTGTGTTGATGTGTGATGTCAGACTGTTGTGTTGATGTCAGATGGTTGTGTTGACGTGTGATGTCAGATGGTTGTGTTGATGTCAGATGGTTGTGTTGACGTGTGATGTCAGATGGTTGTGTTGATGTCAGATGGTTGTGTTGATGTGTGATGTCAGACTGTTGTGTTGATGTCAGATGGTTGTGTTGACGTGTGATGTCAGATGGTTGTGTTGATGTGTGATGTCAGACTGTTGTGTTGATGTCAGATGGTTGTGTTGACGTGTGATGTCAGATGGTTGTGTTGATGTCAGATGTCAGACGGTTGTGTTGATGTGTGATGTCAGATGGTTGTGTTGATGTCAGATGGTTGTGTTGATGTGTGATGTCAGACTGTTGTGTTGATGTCAGATGGTTGTGTTGACGTGTGATGTCAGATGGTTGTGTTGATGTCAGATGGTTGTGTTGACGTGTGATGTCAGATGGTTGTGTTGATGTGTGATGTCAGATGGTTGTGTTGATATGTGATGTCAGACGGTTGTGTTGATGTGTGATGTCAGACAATAAGACGGTTGTGTTGACGTGTGATGTCAGACGGTTGTGTTGACGTGTGATGTCAGACGGTTGTGTTGATGTGTGATGTCAGACGGTTGTGTTGACGTGTGATGTCAGACGGTTGTGTTGACGTGTGATGTCAGACGGTTGTGTTGACGTGTGATGTCAGACAATAAGACAATAAGACGGCTGTGTTTGTTTCACCGTGTTGCAGTAAGGCCAATGCCCTGACGGTGACCAACTGCAGCATAATGAAGAAGAGAACGTTGTTCGTCATCGCTGAAGGGGCCTTCCAGAGCCGCAGTACTGTCTCTGC
>NW_025745744.1:42500-173484 GCF_021184085.1 Oncorhynchus gorbuscha | reverse complement strand
TCAGGTAGCCTGGTTGTCTCTGATTGAGAATCATACTCAGGTAGTTTTTCGTGGGTGACTGTTTCCTGTTTTGTTGTTCGTGTCACCATTCAGGACTGGTTTCGGGTTTCGTTTTCATTCACTTTGTTATTTTTTGTATTGAGTCGTGTTCAGTCTTTATTAAAGTATCATGGACATTTACCACGCTGCGTATTGGTCCGATCCTTCTTGCTCCTCAAAGGAGGAGGAAGAAGAAACCTGTTACAACATACTGCATTACTTTAGACCAGAGCCCTATTGACCCTGGTTAAAAGTAGTGCACTATGTAGGGAATTAGGGTGCATTTCTGGTCAAAAGTAGTGCACTATATAGGGAATAGGGTGCCATTCTGGTCAAAAGTAATACACTATGTAGGGAATAGGGTGCCATTCTGGTCAAAAGTAGTGCACTATGTAGGGAATAGGGTGCCATTCTGGTCAAAAGTAGTGCACTATGTAGGGAATAGGGAGCCAAAAAGTAGTGCACTATAAAGGGAATAGGGTGCCATTCTGGTCAAAAGTAGTGCACTATGTAGGGAATAGGGTGCCATTTCTGACACAAAATTGGTAATGGGATTGTCATGGGATGTCCTCATGGGATGTTGTCACGCCCTGATCGAGAGAGTCTATGGCTGTCTGAAGTGGTTCTCAATCAGAGGCAGGTGTTTATCGTTGTCTCTGATTGGGAACCATATTTAGGCAGCCATATTCTTTGGTTGTATTGTGGGTGATTGTCCTGAGTGTCTTGATGTCCTTGTTTGATGTTAGTTGACACAAGTATAGGCTGTTTTTGGTTTTCGTTTATTTGTTATGTAGTATTTGTTTTAGTCGTGTTTAGTCGTGTTTACGGTTGTTTCAATAAACATGGATCGCAATCGACACGCTGCAGTTTACCACGCCGCTTGGTCTGAGTCGGGTGGTGATTCTGTCAGGGTTTTCCTGTGGTGAAGTAGAGGACCAAACTGCAGCGTGTCGATTGCGATCCATGTTTATTGAAACAAACGTAAACACGACTAAACACATATACTACAAAACAAATAACCGAAAACAGCCTATACTTGTGTCAACTAACATCGAACAAGGACATCAGAACAATCACCAACAATTGTTTACAGACAGATTATTTAATTTATAATTCACTGTATCACCATTACAGTGGGTCAATATAAAACAATATTGAGGTAAGATAGAAATCGATCTTTCAAGCTGGACAATAACCTAAAACACAAAGCCAAACCTACACTGGAGTTCCTTACCAAGAACACGGTAAATGTTCCCTTGAGGCCGAGTTCCAGTGTTTTGTTATTAAATCTGCTTGAAAATCAAAGGCAACACCTGAAATGGTTGTCTAGCAACGATCAACAAACAACTTGAGTTTAAAAAAAATAATGGGCAAATAATGGTGCAAGATGAAAGGCTCACAGCTGCACCAATCCAGGTGTGTAAAGCCAAAGACCCAGAAAGGCTCACAGCTGTAATCACAACCAATCCAGGTGTGTAAAAGCTCTTAAAGACCCAGAAAGGCTCACAGCTGTAATCACTACCAATCCAGGTGTGTAAAAGCTCTTAAAGACCCAGAAAGGCTCACAGCTGTAATCACAACCAATCCAGGTGTGTAAAGCTCTTAAAGACCCAGAAAGGCTCACAGCTGTAATCACAACCAATCCAGGTGTGGAAAGCTCTGAGAGACTTACCCAGAAAGAATCACAGCTGTAATCACAACCAATCCAGGCGTGGAAAGCTCTGAGAGACTTACCCAGAAAGACTCACAGCTGTAATCACTACCAATCCAGGTGTGGAAAGCTCTGAGAGACTTACCCAGAAAGACTCACAGCTGTAATCACTACCAATCCAGGTGTGGAAAGCTCTGAGAGACTTACCCAGAAAGACTCACAGCTGTAATCACAACCAATCCAGGTGTGGAAAGCTCTGAGAGACTTACCCAGAAAGACTCACAGCTGTAATCACTACCAATCCAGGTGTGGAAAGCTCTGAGAGACTTACCCAGAAAGACTCACAGCTGTAATCACTACCAATCCAGGTGTGGAAAGCTCTGAGAGACTTACCCAGAAAGACTCACAGCTGTAATCACTACCAATCCAGGTGTGGAAAGCTCTGAGAGACTTACCCAGAAAGACTCACAGCTGTAATCGCTGCCAAAGGTGATTCTAACATGTATTGGCTCAGAGGGGTTGAATACTTATCTAATTAAAATACTGTTTATCAGTGTTTTATTTTTCATAATTTTTTGGGGGGACAAATGTTGGATTTTTTTCATCCACTTTGACATTACAGAGTATTTTGTGCAGATCGTTGACGGAAAAAAAATGACATCTATTTTAAATTCCACTTTGTTACACAACAAAATGTGGAAAAGGTCAAGGGGTGTGAATCCTTTCTGAAGACACTGTATTGGGTTACAAACCTGTTTGGATATCATGTTAATTATACTTTAGAGAAAGACCCCACTGAACGATTCAGAAATATAAAGAATCATATTTGTCTCGGTAAATGTTTTTTCTAACACAAGGAAGAGACATTTTATCACAGTTTTCACCCATTCTGAGCAGAGTGGGTGGACACCCTATCTATGGGTACAGTACCACTTACATGATCTTGTAGGAGGCACAAGGGATATTTTCCTAAAGACAGAAAAAGGTTAAGGTTAGTATTTGGTTTGAATCAATGATTATCTGTAAGACTGTATTTTTGAAGACAAGGACAGAAGAGAGATGTACCTGTTTGGTCAGGCTGACAAGTTGTTGCAGGAACTCAGGGAGTCTCCTCTCCTTTGGTGACTCAGTCAGGTAGTCAAACACTGTGTTGACGATGACATCTTTCCCTGGAAGACCAGGAAGAGGCAACCCCACCAGCTCTGCTGTCTGTTTTGGAGAGAGAACCTCCAGGGATGACAACTGGAAGGAGAGGAGACAAGAAAGTTATCAAACCTAATAAACCAAAAATACAATTTCCCTATCAGATGAGTCAAAAACATACATGTTTCTGATATAGAGACTCAGGTTTCTATAAAAGAAAATCCATATAGGGCATCAAAACACCCCTTTAACACATTACAAGGACAAATATCTATGCATAATTGTGATGGCGTAGTCGGCAGAAAGTGAGACGTACAGGAGAGAAGTCTGTGTTGAGTTTCAACAGGTCACTGAGGGACACCAGGACTGAAAACCGTCCCAGGTTCTTCTGCAGCCAGGTCACACTGCTGTTAGAGTTGGACACACAGCCAGAGTCTGGAGGGAGGAGACCAATTGGTTAAGGTCAGAGATTAAATGAAGATGAGGAACAGTTTGCTGCTTTTACTCTAGTTCCTATCTTCCATACCTGAGGAGGATTATTAACATACAGACATAAACATAAAAACACAAACATTCAATTGGTCGAAACCAAATGTGCAGGTCTACATTGTAGAATGTTTTTATATATCACTAACTATAAACAGGAAGTTGAGCATGCAATAAAATGCAAATGACTTAAAAATCATACAATGTGATTTTGTGGAGTTTTGTTTTAGATTCCGTCTCTCGCAGTTGAAGTGTACCTATGGTAAAAATTACAGACCTCTACATGCTTTGTAAGTAGGAAAACCTGCAAAATCGGCAGTTTATCAAATACTTATTCTCCCCACTGTATATGCATATTATACAGCCTTAGACTCAGCTGACTCAACCTGTTGCGACTCTAGGGGGAGTATTTTCATTTTTGGAAACAAAAACGTTCCCGTTATAAATGGGATATTTTGTCAGGACAAGATGCTAGAATATGCATATAATTGACAGCTTATGATAGAAAACACTCTAACGTTTCCAAAACTGTAAAGATATTGTCTGTGAGTATAACAGAACTGATGTTGCAGGCGAAAGCCTGAGAAAAATCCAATCCGGAAGTGCCCCATGTTTTCAAAGCGCTGCGTTCCAATGAGTCCCTATTGAGCTGTGAATGTGCTATGAACCAGCTTACGCTTTCTACGTATTCCCGAAGGTGTCTACAGCATTGTGACGTAGTTTTACGCGTTTATGTTGAAGAATAGCCGTAGGCGGCTACATTGCGCAAGTGGTCACCTGATGCTCCCAGAGAGATTCTCGCGTAAAATACAGAGGTAGCCATTACTCCAATCAGTCCTACTGAAAAACGAATTGTCCCGATGGATGTATTATCGGATATATATTTGGAAAACACCTTGAGGATTGATTATAAACAACGTTTGCCATGTTTCTGTCGATATTATGGAGCTAATTTTGAATATTTATCGCCGTTTTTGTGACTGCAATTTCCAGGCGATTTCTCAGCCAAACATGAAGAACATACGGAGCTATTTCGCCTACAAAAATAATATTTTTGGAAAAAAGGAACATTTGCTATCTAACTGGGAGTCTCGTGAGTGAAAACATCCAAAGCTCATCAAAGGTAAATGATTTAATTTGATTGCTTTTCTGATTTCCGTGACCAAGTTACCTGCTGCTAGCTGGACAAAATGCTATGCTAGGCTATCGATAAACTTACACAAATGCTTGTCTAGCTTTGCCTGTAAAGCATATTTTGAAAATCTGAGATGACAGGGTGATTAACAAAAGGCTAAGCTGTGTCTCAATATATTTCATTTGTGATTTTCATGAATAGGAATATTTTCTAGGAATATTTATGTCCGTTGCGTTATGCTAATTAGTGTCAGGCGATGATTATGCTCCCGCATGCGGGTTGGGGAGTCAGTAGAGGTTAAATGCTCTACAACAAAGATTGGTGTTGATGGTGCACTGTCCTTCTCTCAGCACATATCAAAGCTGCAGGCTAAAGTTAAATCTAGACTTGGTTTCCTCTATTGTAATCACTCCTCTTTCACCCCACCTGCCAAACTAACCCTGATTCAGATGACCATCCTACTCATGCTAGATTACGGAGACGTCATTTATAGATCAGCAGGTAAGGGAGCTCTCGAGCGGCTAGATGTTCTTTACCATTCGGCCACCAGATTTGCCACCAATGCTCCTTATAGGACACATCACTGCACTCTATACTCCTCTGTAAACTGATCATCTCTATATACCTGTCGCAAGACACACTGTGTTGTCTCCCTTGTTGTCATGAGTGTTTTGTCCTATATTTATATTGTATTTATTTGTTATTTTTAATCCCAGGCCCCCGTCCCCGCAGGAGGCCTTTTGCCTTTTGGTAGCCCGTCATTGTAAATAAGAGTTTGTTCTTAACTGACTCGTTAAATAAAAGTTAAATAAAAAAGATAATAAACAACTCATGAAAAAAACGTTGTGACAGCTGATCAAAAACAAACATCCAATCAGCTGATGATTACCTGATGTGGGACGAGACAGGAAGGGGATGACCAGCTCCTTCAGAACCAGCTGCTGCTGCTCCAGGTTCATGTGATCAAACTGGGCTCCAAACTCCTTCACCCTGAAATTAATATGTGAGTAATGTGTATAAGGACCTAACATTTAGGGGACATAACATTATGAGGACCTAATACCTACATTATGAGTACCTAACACCTACATTATGAGGACCTAACACCTACATTATGAGGACCTAATACCTACATTATGAGGACCTAAACCTACATTATGAGGACCTAATACCTACATTATGAGGACCTAATACCTAAATAATGAGGACCTAATACCTACATTATGAGGACCTAATACCTACATTATGAGGACCTAATACCTACATTATGAGGACCTAATACCTACATTATGAGGACCTAATACCTACATTATGAGGACCTAATACCTAACCTTGTGAGGACCTGACACACTAAGGTCATAAACCCAAATAGTAACCACTTACACAGCTTGATAAGAGTCACAGCTGAGGTTCTTGGTGCTGAGGCAGTGCAGAAACCCTCCTGATGCAGACGGCAGGAACAGTCTCAGACGCCCAGAGAACCACTTCCTGAAGACATCACTGTCTCTCAGCTGATCCTCAGTCAGTCTGTTGACCCTGATCTCTCCAATCACATCCAGCACCTGGGATAGTGCTGGGCCAATCACAGGCTCAGACTGGGGAGGAAGAGATGTGGTTGGTTACTTCAAGGTTTGGCAAACCCTGACCCGATACACCACATACTTGAACTTTAACCTCAAACTAGGCCAACCCTAAACCATTCCTGGCCTTGAACACAATTGTTAAATTTTATGCTCAATTCAGAAACTCTAGGGCTGAGAAATTGGTCGACATTGGTAAGGACACCCGCAATGTTGGTCACATTGGTAAGGACACCCGCAATGTTTTCAGAATCAGACGTACCTGGTTGGAGAGAAGTACAAGAGCCTGATCCAGAACTGCAGAAGCTTTGGTGAAGAACAGCTTCCAGGTCTCTTTGGAGTCTGTGTTGTTCTCTGATAGTTTACATTTCAGCAGTGTGACCAGGTTCTCAGCTTTGAGGTCTTTCAGCTGTGGGAAAGATAAGTCCTTTAGCCACAAATACTTCTTCCATACCTCTTCCATTGCACATTGTTTCAACCTTTCAGGGAGTTAGGCAGTCCTAGTCCTTTGGGATGGTTTTTGGCCTTTATTGAAGAGATGGTCAAGTGTAGGAAAGACAGGAGGGTGAGTCAAAGGGCTGTGGGACGTATTTGAACTGGGGGACTGTAACTGCTCAACCACACATCACTTTCCACTGTAGTTAACATAAACCACCAGTGAATGTTTATTTATTTATTTAATTTTACCTTTATTTAACTAGGCAAGTCAGTTAAGAACAAATTCTTATTTTCAATGACGGCCTCGGAACAGTGGGTTAACTGCCTGTTCAGGGGCAGAACGACAGATTTGTACCTTGTCAGCTCGGGGGTTTGAACTTGCATCCTTCCGGTTCCTAGTCCAACACTCTAACCACTAGGCTACCCTGCCACCCCAATATAACTCATCCAAATGTTAAATGTAGTGTTTATTTCTGTGACTCGTAAACACAGAAAGCCAAAGGCTATAAGCACAAAGCCAGTGATATATAAGTACAAACATGATTGTCTCAAGACAGTTCAACCCAGACCTGTGAGCAGGCGTATTGTTTGATGCTGTAGTCACATAGACGTCCCGTCGAGATCCCAGAGTCCAAGAGCTGTTGTAGAGCAGAGCTATAACACGGGTAAGACAGAAGTATCAGTGTCAAACTCACAACCAACTCTCACTATCAGGATCAGCGTGTTTCAATCATTTGGATGGACTAGGTTTGCAGAATTCTGGGAAGTTTCCCAAAACGCCCAACTTTTCAGAAAAACAGTTTGGAAGATTCCAGATCACTTGATTATTTCCTCCTTATTCTTTACATCTTCCAACCAGGAATAAAACATATATATATATATAATTAAGGGACAGTTACAAGAATGTTGCAACCCTAGTCTGGTCTGAATAATGTCTTACTGTACCTGTCAACTCCGGCACAGACTCTTGTTGCTGAGAGATAAAAAGAAAAACAAGGATACAGAACATTTGATATTGGATTAAATGTGCAGTTCTGGGATAAAGATTGGGGTTTCAGTATCAAGTTGTTGTTTACTAAACTACATTTACCATTGTGTGATGACACTGGACACTGGAAAACAAGAGAGACAAAATAATAATTTAGGAAAGTCTCTGAGAAGAGTCGTACTGTTGTCCATTCCTCCTATTTTCAGTTCAGGGTAATTTAAGAAGCATAAAGAACAATGTTCTTTCACAATCTGGAAACATTTTTATGATACATGAACTGACTTGCCTGTTGGTTAACTGGTACCAGAGAACAATCTATTCACATGAAAACAAAATACAAAGAGATTAAATTGAGTAAAATAAATAAAATATTTAAAAAATCTGGAATCTGATTTGAGAAAAAGACAGTGCTCCTGACTCACCCATTGGTGCAGATTCTGTGAGGTCATAAACACTGGCCCAGACGATTGGCTCCATCTCTTGAGGCAACGCTGACATGGCTTGGTACAGCCTCACAAAACTGTGGAAAACAAAAACAATGTCATTTAAAAGATTGGTCTCTTTAATCTTTTCACATGAACATAGAGAATATTTATGCAATTACTAGATCCGCATATCATGGATCTTCTAATCAACCTATTGTCTCAAGTTTGACTTACATGGTCTGGTACACCGTGCAGCCGACTGGAGTCTGGGGAGAGGATAGAAGTTAACATCAACATTTTGAAGCAAGACTACAATGTTTTTTTCAGTTAACTCAAAGACAGCTTTACAAGGTGTTTACTAATAATATTTGGGGTCATTACCACCACAGACAGCCTGGAGAGGTGGTACAGGAACTCAGGGAGTCTCCTCTCCTTTGGTGACTTAGAAAGGAAGTCAAACACTGTGTTGATGATGACATCTTTCCCTGGAAGACCAGGGAGAGGCAACACCACCAGCTCTGCTGTCTGTTTTGGAGAGAGAACCTCCAGGGCTGACAACTGGAAGGAGAGAGGTGGAAAGAGAGAGATTGTAATGTTCAAAACACCTCCAACATCAAAAACTGACATTTTAACCTGGGTGAACTGATCTGTGAAAACTTTACTGATGTACAGACTTAACTAGAATACTTTACAACCCATTTATTGTGTCCTTAATAAAATATATGTATGTATAAACAAAGTGGCGTAGTCGGCAGAAAGTGAGACGTACAGGAGAGAAGTCTGTGTTGAGTTTCAACAGGTCGCTGAGGGACAGCAGGACTGAAAACCGTCCCAGGTTCTTCTGCAGCCAGGTCACACTGCTGTTAGAGTTGGACACACAGCCAGAGTCTGGAGGGAGCAGACCAAATGGTTAAGGTCAGAGATTAAATGAAGATGAGGAACAGTTTGCTGCTTTTACTCTAGTTGCTATCTTCCATACCTGAGGAGTTTTTGGTCAGGAAGGGCTGGATGAAGTATTTGACCACCAGCTCTTGTCTCATCTGGTCCATTTGGTCAAATTGATTGCTGAACTCCCTCAGTCTGTGAGAAAGGAAATATAAATCATTAAGCCTCTAGATACGTGGTCCGCGCGGGACCTCTACCGGGAGCATCTTCCTAGAAATGTTGCTCTAGCGTTTGAACGGTTTGAGCAGGACTCGATAGAAGGGAAGAGGACGACTGTGACAGAATCTGCTCAGAATGACTGCAGAAAATGAATTGAAAGCAATGATGACCTTTTCTTCTACACAGAAGATCAGGCACATTTATTGCCTAAAGATTTTCCCTGATGTTTTCCTGACCTTTCCAATACATTTCTGCTGCATTTCCAACACTTTAAACCACACTTCCTTCTGTCTGAAATGTGGCAATACCCCAATTAGACATTTCAACTGTGATATTTAGTGCTTCTGACTGAAATGTGTCATTACCCCAATTAGACATTTCAACTGTGATATTTAGTGCTTCTGACTGAAATTTGGCATTACCCCAATTAGACATTTCAACTGTGATATTTAGTGCTTTCATTGAGGTAATGGCAATAAGGTACACTTCTAATGTTTCATCAAATACAATATTGACATGTGTTTCAGATACCACTAGATGTTCTTAAATAGAGAATGAAAAAGCTTGATGAAAACAAATGATGTTTTCGGGCAGTAAATATCCTTGAGAAAACACTTAGTTTCTAGAGGGTTAACCCTCTGGGTGCGACGGCCTTAATGGTGGGTTAACCCCTGACCCCTGACCCCAACCCATTATTTCTCCCCTTGTGTTTGACCGAGAAATATCCAGGAAATTGTATTGGATTCCTCTCAGTCAGCTGAACGCACCAATATCTGCTACTAATTGCTGGGACAAACAGAGTCCCCTCTCGAGGGGTATTGTCAAGACGACATGGTCAATAAAATATTATTTGATATACCTCTGTCAAATGTTGTATAGCTAAAGAGGACCTAAATTATGAGGACCTAATAATGAGGACCTAATAATGAGGACCTAATAATGAGGACCTAATAATGAGGACCTAAATAATGAGGACCTAAATAATGAGGACCTAAATAATGAGGACCTAATAATGAGGACCTAAATAATGAGGACCTAAATAATGAGGACCTAAATAATGAGGACCTAAATAATGAGGACCTAATAATGAGGACCTAAATTATGAGGACCCAGTGTTACGAGGCGGTTCTAAAACATACATCTGTTGATACGAGTCACAGCTGAGGTTCTTGGTGCTGAGGCAGTGCAGAAACCCTCCTGATGCAGACGGCAGGAACAGTCTCAGACGCCCAGAGAACCACTTCCTGATGACATCACTGTCTCTCAGCTGATCCTCAGTCAGTCTGTTGACCCGGATCTCTCCAATCACATCCAGCGCCTGGGATACTGCTGGACCAATGACAGGTTTGGACTGGGGAGGAAGAGGTCGGTCATTCAATAACAGAACAACAGGGCCACGTCCGGTTGCAAAACGCTCTCAAACGTTGCAGATAGAAAACCATGAATAGAACCGCCGTGATTCCTACATAGCATATTCCTATGTGAACTTTCCAAAACGTTGCATCCTGCTGAACGCGCCCCACACATTTATGGAACATTGATCTACTGTATATTCTCACCATATTGGAGAACATGTCCAGAGCTTGGTCTAAGACAGAGGTCAGTTTGGTGAGGAGAACCTTCCACGTCTCTTTAGAGTGAGAGGAGTTGCCGGGCAGGTTACATCTCAGAAGAGACACCAGGTGTTCTGCAGTGAAGTCTTTCAGCTTCGAGAGAGAAGAAAAGATGATATATGGAGTCAATGAATGAATACATGTAGAGGGTTTTCTCTACCTTGGTGTATCTCTACAGTTTCTCTTTGTCTCTCATCCACTAGAATCACGGCTGTAGTGGAAAAATCTCACCGATGCACAGGCATACTCCTCCAGGGTAAAGTTACAGGGCACGTTCGTGGTATTTGATGTCGCCAAATAGCTTTGTAGCAAATCACTGTAGAAGAATCAAATATAACAAACGGTCATATCACTGATCACCATAAGGGTTTTCTAAACGGATTAAGACCAGGTAGATCTTAGATACAGGTGATACACTTGTTACCTGGCATTTCCTTCACAGACTCTGGTATCTGCAGATGACCAGGAGAAATAGAGACATACATGTTTAGATTTAGACTCTCATGCGGCAATATATACGATACAGCAGGTATCACATCTGTTGTTGCTGTTAGAGAAAACACTTACCGTTCGCTGGTGTTATTGGACACTGAAAGAGACAGAAGATATTATATTACAAAGGTATCAATAATAATAGGCCATTTCATTACAGTAGTCAATTACAGTAGTCAATTACAGTAGTTACATAACTTTTTGACAGTGGTCAATTACAGTAGTTACATTACCTCATTACAGCAGTCAATTACAGTAGTTACATTACTTCATTACAGTAGTCAATTACAGTAGTTACATTACCTCATTACAGTAGTCAATTACAGTAGTTACATTACTTCATTACAGTAGTAAATTACATTACAGTATTACATTACCTCATTACAGTAGTCAATTACAGTATTACATTACCTCATTACAGTAGTCAATTACAGTAGTAACATTACCTCATTACAGTAGTCAATGAAAGATATAATAACAAAAAAAGAGATACATTCTTACCTTCATATTCACTGGCAAGCAATCTGTCAACAAAAGTTAGAAAACACATTGAAAAATAGTCAGTTGATATCTTGTTTTGAATAATCTTATTCGTGTTAAAATAGTCAACGTGGTTAATGAAGGACGACTGACCTTCTGGAGCGGTCTGCATCAGGTTGTCTATAATGGCCTGAATAACTGGCTCCATCTCCGGAGGTGCAGACGCTAAGGCCTGGTACAGACGCTCAAAGCTGAGACAGACACAGACAAACAGACATGTCAAAGTGTAGTAGTGGTGCTTTGTGGTTTTACAAGGTCATTAAGATAAAAACGACCTCTTCGTCGTTAAGACTTCTGTTGAATCCACTTACATGGTCTTAAAGCTGTCACATGGTAGCATCATCTGAAAAAGGACATCAATATAACATCAATATAACAACAAGAACAATAACATCAATATAACAAGAACAATAACATCAATATAACAAAAAGAACAATAACATCAATATAACAACAAGATAAAGTATCAATATCAGTTAGAACTGTTGTTTACTAAATGCACAAAGTGTTACCTCTTCAGAGAGCCTGACGAGGTGGTACAGGAACTCAGGGAGTCTCCTCTCCTTTGGTGACTCGGTCAGGTAGTCAAACACTGTGTTGATGATGACATCTTTCCCTGGAAGCCCAGGAAGAGGCAACACCACCAGCTCTGCTGTCTGTTTTGGAGAGAGAACCTCCAGGGCCGACAACTGGAAGGAGGGGAGACAAGAAGGTTATGAATACTTGATAAGGACAAATATCTACGAATAATCATTGTGGCGTAGTCGGCAGAAAGTGAGACGTACAGGAGAGAAGTTTGTGTTGAGTTTCAACAGGTCGCTGAGGGACACCAGGACTGAAAACCGCCCCAGGTTCTTCTGCAGCCAGGTCACACTGCTGTTAGAGTTGAACACACAGCCAGAGTCTGGAGGGAGGGGGGATTATTAACATACAGACATAAACATCAAAACACAAACATGCGAATGGCCTAAACCTATCCAAATTCGCAGGTCTACGTTGTGTAATGTTTTTATATGTCATCACCAACTATAAAAAAATTAAAATAAATGAAAAAAACATTGTGATATACTTGAAAAACTAACCAATCAACAATTCAAAAACAAACATCCAATCAGCTGATGATTACCTGATGTGGGTCGAGACAGGAAGGGGACGACCAGCTCCTTCAGAACCAGCTGCTGCTGCTCTAGGTTCATGTGATCAAACTGGGCTCCAAACTCCTTCACCCTGAAATTAATATGTGAGTAATGTGTATAAGGACCTAACATTTAGGGGACATAACATTATGAGAACTTAATACCTACATTATGAGGACCTAATACCTACATTATGAGGACCTAATACCTACATTATGAGGACCTAATACCTACATTATGAGGACCTAACACCTAACTTTGTGAGGACCTGACACACTAAGGTCATAAACCCAAATAGTAACCACTTACACAGCTTGGTAAGAGTCACAGCTGAGGTTCTTGGTGCTGAGGCAGTGCAGAAACCCTCCTGATGCAGACGGCAGGAACAGTCTCAGACGCCCAGAGAACCACTTCCTGATGACATCACTGTCTCTCAGCTGATCCTCAGTCAGTCTGTTGACCCTGATCTCTCCAATCACATCCAGCACCTGGGATAGTGCTGGGCTAATCACAGGCTCAGACTGGGGAGGAAGAGATGTGGTTGGTTACTTCAAGGTTTGGCAAACCCTGACCCGATACATCATATACTTACTTAAACTTTAACCTCAAACTAGGCCAACCCTAAACCATTCCTGGCCTTGAACACAATTGTTAAATGTTTATGCTCAATTCGGAAACTGTAGGGCTGAGAAATTGGTTAAGTCGACATTGGTAAGAACACCCGCAATGTTTTCAGAATCAGACGTACCTGGTTGGAGAGAAGTACAAGAGCCTGATCCAGAACTGCAGAAGCTTTGGTGAAGAACAGCTTCCAGGTCTCTTTGGAGTCTGTGTTGTTCTCTGATAGTTTACATTTCAGCAGTGTGACCAGGTTCTCAGCTTTGAGGTCTTTCAGCTGTGGGAAAGATAAGTCCTTTAGCCACAAATACTTCTTCCATACCTCTTCCATTGCACATTGTTTCAACCTTTCAGGGAGTGAGGCAGTCCTAGTCCTTTGGGATGGTTTTTGGCCTTTATTGAAGAGATGGTCAAGTGTAGGAAAGACAGAGGGTGAGTCAAAGGGCTGTGGGACGGATTTGAACCGGGGGACTGTAACTGCTCGACCACATGTCACTTTCCACTGTAGTTAACATAAACCACCAGTGAATGTTTATTTATTTATTTAATTTTACCTTTATTTAACTAGGCAAGTCAGTTAAGAACAAATTCTTATTTTCAATGACGGCCTCGGAACAGTGGGTTAACTGCCTGTTCAGGGGCAGAACGACAGATTTGTACCTTGTCAGCTCGGGGGTTTGAACTTGCAACCTTCCGGTTCCTAGTCCAACACTCTAACCACTAGGCTACCCTGCCACCCCAATATAACTCATCCAAATGTTAAATGTAGTGTTCATTTCTGTGACTCGTAAACACAGAAAGCCAAAGGCTATAAGCACAAAGCCAGTGATATATAAGTACAAACATGATTGTCTCAAGCCAGTTCAACCCAGACCTGTGAGCAGGCGTATTGTTTGATGCTGTAGTCACATAGACGTCCCGTCGAGATCCCAGAGTCCAAGAGCTGTTGTAGAGCAGAGCTATAACACGGGTAAGACAGAAGTATCAGTGTCAAACTCACAAACAACTCTCACTATCAGGATCCGTGTGTTTCAATCATTTGGATGGACTAGGTTTGCAGAATTCTGGGAAGTTTCCCAAAACGCCCAACTTTTCAGAAAAACAGTTTGGAAGATTCCAGATCACTTGATTATTTCCTCCTTATTCTTTACATCTTCCAACCAGGAATAAAACATATATATATATATATATTATATATATATATACAGTTACAAGAATGTTGCAACCCTAGTCTGGTCTGAATAATGTCTTACTGTACCTGTCAACTCCGGCACAGACTCTTGTTGCTGAGAGATAAAAAGAAAAACAAGGATACAGAACATTTGATATTGGATTAAATGTGCAGTTCTGGGATAAAGATTGGGGTTTCAGTATCAAGTTGTTGTTTACTAAACTACATTTACCATTGTGTGATGACACTGGACACTGGAAAACAAGAGAGACAAAATAATAATTTAGGAAAGTCTCTGAGAAGAGTCATACTGTTGTCCACTCCTCCTATTTTCAGTTCAGGGTAATATAAGAAGCATAAAGAACAATGTTCTTTGACAATCTGGAAACATTTTTATGATACATGAACTGACTTGCCTGTTGGTTAACTGGTACCAGAGAACAATCTATTCACATGAAAACAAAATACAAAGAGATTAAATTGAGTAAAATAAATAAAATATTTAAAAAATCTGGAATCTGATTTGAGAAAAAGACAGTGCTCCTGACTCACCCATTGGTGCAGATTCTGTGAGGTCATAAACACTGGCCCAGACGATTGGCTCCATCTCTTGAGGCAACGCTGACATGGCTTGGTACAGCCTCACAAAACTGTGGAAAACAAAAACAATGTCATTTAAAAGATTGGTCTCTTTAATCTTTTCACATGAACATAGAGAATATTTATGCAATTAATAGATCCGCATATCATGGATCTTCTAATCAACCTATTGTCTCAAGTTTGACTTACATGGTCTGGTACACCGTGCAGCCGACTGGAGTCTGGGGAGAGGATAGAAGTTAACATCAACATATTGAAGCAAGACTACAATGTTTTTCAGTTAACTCAAAGAGCTTTACAAGGTGTTTACTAATAATCTTTGGGGTCATTACCACCACAGACAGCCTGGAGAGGTGGTACAGGAACTCAGAGAGTCTCCTCTCCTTTGGTGACTTAGAAAGGAAGTCAAACACTGTGTTGATGATGACATCTTTCCCTGGAAGACCAGGGAGAGGCAACACCACCAGCTCTGCTGTCTGTTTTGGAGAGAGAACCTCCAGGGCTGACAACTGGAAGGAGAGAGGTGGAAAGAGAGAGATTGTAATGTTCAAAACACCTCCAACATCAAAAACTGACATTTTAACCTGGGTGAACTGATCTGTGAAAACATTACTGATGTACAGACTTAACTAGAATACTTTACAACCCATTTATTGTGTCCTTAATAAAATATATGTATATATAAACAAAGTGGCGTAGTCGGCAGAAAGGGAGACGTACAGGAGAGAAGTCTGTGTTGAGTTTCAACAGGTCACTGAGGGACAGCAGGACTGAAAACTGTCCCAGGTTCTTCTGCAGCCAGTCCACGCTGCTAGAGTTGGACACACAGCCAGAGTCTGGAGGGAGGAGACCAATTGGTTAAGGTCAAAGATTAAATGAAGATGAGGAACAGTTTGCTGATTTTACTCTAGTTGCTATCTTCCATACCTGAGGAGTTTTTGGTCAGGAAGGGCTGGATGAAGTATTTGACCACCAGCTCTTGTCTCATCTGGTCCATTTGGTCAAATTGATTGCTGAACTCCCTCAGTCTGTGAGAAAGGAAATATAAATCATTAAGCCTCTAGATACGAGGTCCGAGCGGGACCTCTACCGGGAGCATCTTCCTAGAAATGTTGCTCTAGCGTTTGAACGGTTTGAGCAGGACTCGATAGAAGGGAAGAGGACGACTGCGACAGAATCTGCTCAGAATGACTGGAGAAAATGAATTGAAAGCAATGATGACCTTTTCTTCTACACAGAAGATCAGGCACATTTTTTGCCTAAAGATCTTCCCTGATGTTTTCCTGACCTTTCCAATACATTTCTGCTGCATTTCCAACGCTTTAAACCACACTTCCTTCTGACTGAAATTTGGCATTACTCCAATTAGACATTTCAACTGTGATATTTAGTGCTTCTGACTGAAATGTGGCATTACCCCAATTAGACATTTCAACTGTGATATTTAGTGCTTTCATTGAGGTAATTGCAATAAGGTACACTTCTAATGTTTCATCAAATACAATATTGACATGTGTTTCAGATACCACTAGATGTTCTTAAATAGAGAATGAAAAAGCTTGATGAAAACAAATGATGTGTTCGGGCAGTAAATATCCTTGAGAAAACATTTAGTTTCGAGAGGGTTAACCCTCTGGGCACGCCGTCCTTAATGGGGGGTTAACCCCTGACCCCTGACCCCAACCCATGATTTCTCCCCTTGTGTTTGACCTAGAAATATCCAGTAAATTGTATTGGATTCCTCTCAGTCAGCTGAACGCACCAATATCTGCTACTAATTGCTGGGACAAACAGAGTTCCCTCTCGAGGGGTATTGTCAAGACGACATGGTATATAAAATATTCTTTGATATACCTCTGTCAAATGTTGTATAGCTAAAGAGGATCTAATAATGAGTACCTAAATAATGGGGACCTAAATTATGAGGACCTAAATAATGAGGACCTAAATTATGAGGACCTAAATAATGAGGACCTAAATTATGAGGACCTAAATAATGAGGACCTAATAATGAGGACCTAATAATGAGGACCTAAATAATGAGGACCTAAATTATGAGGACCTAAATAATGAGGACCTAATAATGAGGACCTAATAATGAGGACCTAATAATGAGGACCTAAATAATGAGGACCTAATAATGAGGACCTAATAATGAGGACCTAAATAACGAGGACCTAATAATGAGGACCTAAATAATGAGGACCTAATAATGAGGACCTAATAATGAGGACCTAATAATGAGGACCTAATAATGAGGACCTAATAATGAGGACCTAATAACGAGGACCTAAATTATGAGGACCCAGTGTTACGAGGCGGTTATAAAACATACATCTGTTGGTAAGAGTCACAGCTGAGGTTCTTGGTGCTGAGGCAGTGCAGAAACCCTCCTGATGCAGACGGCAGGAACAGTCTCAGACGCCCAGAGAACCACTTCCTGATGACATCACTGTCTCTCAGCTGATCCTCAGTCAGTCTGTTGACCCTGATCTCTCCAATCACATCCAGCACCTGGGATAGTGCTGGGCCAATCACAGGCTCAGACTGGGGAGGAAGAGGTGTGGTTGGTTACTTCAAGGTTTGGCAAACCCTGACCCGATACATCATATACTTACTTAAACTTTAACCTCAAACTAGGCCAACCCTAAACCATTCCTGGCCTTGAACACAATTGTTAAATGTTTATGCTCAATTCGGAAACTGTAGGGCTGAGAAATTGCTTAAGTCGACATTGGTAAGAACACCCGATCAATGTTTTCTCAGAATCAGAGAACGTGTCCTGGTTGGAGAGAAGTACAAGAGCCTGATCCAGAACTGCAGAAGCTTTGGTGAAGAACAGCTTCCAGGTCTCTTTGGAGTCTGTGTTGTTCTCTGATAGTTTACATTTCAGCAGTGTGACCAGGTTCTCAGCTTTGAGGTCTTTCAGCTGTGGGAAAGATAAGTCCTTTAGCCACAAATACTTCTTCCATACCTCTTCCATTGCACATTGTTTCAACCTTTCAGGGAGTGAGGCAGTCCTAGTCCTTTGGGATGGTTTTTGGCCTTTATTGAAGAGATGGTCAAGTGTAGGAAAGACAGAGGGTGAGTCAAAGGGCTGTGGGTTGTATTTGAACCGGGGGACTGTAACTGCTCGACCACATGTCACTTTCCACTGTAGTTAACATAAACCACCAGTGAATGTTTATTTATTTATTTAATTTTACCTTTATTTAACTAGGCAAGTCAGTTAAGAACAAATTCTTATTTTCAATGACGGCCTCGGAACAGTGGGTTAACTGCCTGTTCAGGGGCAGAACGACAGATTTGTACCTTGTCAGCTCGGGGGTTTGAACTTGCAACCTTCCGGTTCCTAGTCCAACACTCTAACCACTAGGCTACCCTGCCACCCCAATATAACTCATCCAAATGTTAAATGTAGTGTTCATTTCTGTGACTCGTAAACACAGAAAGCCAAAGGCTATAAGCACAAAGCCAGTGATATATAAGTACAAACATGATTGTCTCAAGCCAGTTCAACCCAGACCTGTGAGCAGGCGTATTGTTTGATGCTGTAGTCACATAGACGTCCCGTCGAGATCCAGAGTCCAAGAGCTGTTGTAGAGCAGAGCTATAACACGGGTAAGACAGAAGTATCAGTGTCAAACTCACAAACAACTCTCACTATCAGGATCCGTGTGTTTCAATCATTTGGATGGACTAGGTTTGCAGAATTCTGGGAAGTTTCCCAAAACGCCCAACTTTTCAGAAAAACAGTTTGGAAGATTCCAGATCACTTGATTATTTCCTCCTTATTCTTTACATCTTCCAACCAGGAATAAAACATATATATATATATATATATATATATATATATATATATATATATATATATATATATATATATATATATATTTAAGGGACAGTTACAAGAATGTTGCAACCCTAGTCTGGTCTGAATAATGTCTTACTGTACCTGTCAACTCCGGCACAGACTCTTGTTGCTGAGAGATAAAAAGAAAAACAAGGATACAGAACATTTGATATTGGATTAAATGTGCAGTTCTGGGATAAAGATTGGGGTTTCAGTATCAAGTTGTTGTTTACTAAACTACATTTACCATTGTGTGATGACACTGGACACTGGAAAACAAGAGAGACAAAATAATAATTTAGGAAAGTCTCTGAGAAGAGTCGTACTGTTGTCCATTCCTCCTATTTTCAGTTCAGGGTAATTTAAGAAGCATAAAGAACAATGTTCTTTCACAATCTGGAAACATTTTTATGATACATGAACTGACTTGCCTGTTGGTTAACTGGTACCAGAGAACAATCTATTCACATGAAAACAAAATACAAAGAGATTAAATTGTTTTGAATAATCTTATTCGTGTTAAAATAGTCAACGTGGTTAATGAAGGACTGACCTTCTGGAGTAAAATAAATAAAATATTTAAAAAATCTGGAATCTGATTTGAGAAAAGACAGTGCTCCTGACTCACCCATTGGTGCAGATTCTGTGAGGTCATAAACACTGGCCCAGACGATTGGCTCCATCTCTTGAGGCAACGCTGACATGGCTTGGTACAGCCTCACAAAACTGTGGAAAACAAAAACAATGTCATTTAAAAGATTGGTCTCTTTAATCTTTTCACATGAACATAGAGAATATTTATGCAATTACTAGATCCGCATATCATGGATCTTCTAATCAACCTATTGTCTCAAGTTTGACTTACATGGTCTGGTACACCGTGCAGCCGACTGGAGTCTGGGGAGAGGATAGAAGTTAACATCACCATAATGAAGCAAGACTACAATGTTTTTCAGTTAACTCAAAGAGCTTTACAAGGTGTTTACTAATAATCTTTGGGGTCATTACCACCACAGACAGCCTGGAGAGGTGGTACAGGAACTCAGGGAGTCTCCTCTCCTTTGGTGACTTAGACAGGAAGTCAAACACTGTGTTGATGATGACATCTTTCCCTGGAAGCCCAGGAAGAGGCAACACCACCAGCTCTGCTGTTTGCTTTGGAGAGAGAGCCTCCAGGGCTGACAACTGGAAGGAGAGAGGTAGAAAGAGAGAGATTGTAATATTCAAAACACCTCCAACATCAAAAACTGACATTGTAACCTGGGTGAACTGATCTGTGAAAACATTACTGATGTACAGACTTAACTAGAATACTTTACAACCCATTTATTGTGTCCTTAATAAAATATATGTATGTATAAACAAAGTGGCGTAGTCGGCAGAAAGTGAGACGTACAGGAGAGAAGTCTGTGTTGAGTTTCAACAGGTCGCTGAGGGACAGCAGGACTGAAAACCGTCCCAGGTTCTTCTGCAGCCAGGTCACACTGCTGTTAGAGTTGGACACACAGCCAGAGTCTGGAGGGAGGAGACCAATTGGTTAAGGTCAGAGATTAAATGAAGTTGAGGAACAGTTTGCTGCTTTTACTCTAGTTGCTATCTTCCATACCTGAGGAGTTTTTGGTCAGGAAGGGCTGGATGAAGTATTTGACCACCAACTCTTGTCTCATCTGGTCCATTTGGTCAAATTGATTGCTGAACTCCCTCAGTCTGTGAGAAAGGAAATATAAATCATTGAGCCTCTAGATACGAGGTCCGCACGGGACCTCTACCGGGAGCATCTTCCTAGAAATGTTGCTCTAGCGTTTGAACGGTTTGAGCAGGACTCGATAGAAGGGAAGAGGACGACTGCGACAGAATCTGCTCAGAATGACTGGAGAAAATGAATTGAAAGCAATGATGACCTTTTCTTCTACACAGAAGATCAGGCACATTTATTGCCTAAAGATTTTCCCTGATGTTTTCCTGACCTTTCCAATACATTTCTGCTGCATTTCCAACACTTTAAACCACACTTCCTTCTGTCTGAAATTTGGCATTACCCCAATTAGACATTTCAACTGTGATATTTAGTGCTTCTGACTGAAATTTGGCATTACCCCAATTAGACATTTCAACTGTGATATTTAGTGCTTTCATTGAGGTAATGGCAATAAGGTACACTTCTAATGTTTCATCAAATACAATATTGACATGTGTTTCAGATACCACTAGATGTTCTTAAATAGAGAATGAAAAAGCTTGATGAAAACAAATGATGTGTTCGGGCAGTAAATATCCTTGAGAAAACATTTAGTTTCGAGAGGGTTAACCCTCTGGGCACGACGTCCTTAATGGGGGGTTAACCCCTGACCCCTGACCCCAACCCATGATTTCTCCCCTTGTGTTTGACCTAGAAATATCCAGTAAATTGTATTGGATTCCTCTCAGTCAGCTGAACGCACCAATATCTGCTACTAATTGCTGGGACAAACAGAGTTCCCTCTCGAGGGGTATTGTCAAGACGACATGGTATATAAAATATTCTTTGATATACCTCTGTCAAATGTTGTATAGCTAAAGAGGATCTAATAATGAGTACCTAAATAATGGGGACCTAAATTATGAGGACCTAAATAATGAGGACCTAAATTATGAGGACCTAAATAATGAGGACCTAATAATGAGGACCTAATAATGAGGACCTAATAATGAGGACCTAAATAATGAGGACCTAAATTATGAGGACCTAAATAATGAGGACCTAATAATGAGGACCTAATAATGAGGACCTAATAATGAGGACCTAAATAACGAGGACCTAATAATGAGGACCTAAATAATGAGGACCTAATAATGAGGACCTAATAATGAGGACCTAATAATGAGGACCTAATAACGAGGACCTAATAATGAGGACCTAATAACGAGGACCTAAATTATGAGGACCCAGTGTTACGAGGCGGTTCTAAAACATACATCTGTTGATACGAGTCACAGCTGAGGTTCTTGGTGCTGAGGCAGTGCAGAAACCCTCCTGATGCAGACGGCAGGAACAGTCTCAGACGCCCAGAGAACCACTTCCTGATGACATCACTGTCTCTCAGCTGATCCTCAGTCAGTCTGTTGACCCGGATCTCTCCAATCACATCCAGCGCCTGGGATACTGCTGGACCAATGACAGGTTTGGACTGGGGAGGAAGAGGTCGGTCATTCAATAACAGAACAACAGGGCCACGTTCGGTTGCAAAACGCTCTCGAACGTTGCAGATAGAAAACCATGAATAGAACCACCGTGATTCCTACATAGCATATTCCTATGTGAACTTTCCAAAACGTTGCATCCTGCTGAACGCGCCCCACACATTGAAGGAACACTGATCTACTGTATATTCTCACCATATTAGAGAACATGTCCAGAGCTTGGTCTAAGACAGAGGTCAGTTTGGTGAGGAGAACCTTCCACGTCTCTTTAGAGTGAGAGGAGTTGCCGGGCAGGTTACATCTCAGAAGAGACACCAGGTGTTCTGCAGTGAAGTCTTTCAGCTTCGAGAGAGAAGAAAAGATGATATATGGAGTCAATGAATGAATACATGTAGAGGGTTTTCTCTACCTTGGTGTATCTCTACAGTTTCTCTTTGTCTCTCATCCACTAGAATCACGGCTGTAGTGGAAAAATCTCACCGATGCACAGGCATACTCCTCCAGGGTAAAGTTACAGGGCACGTTCGTGTATTTGATGTCGCCAAATAGCTTTGTAGCAAATCACTGTAGAAGAATCAAATATAACAAACGGTCATATCACTGATCACCATAAGGGTTTTCTAAACGGATTAAGACCAGGTAGATCTTAGATACAGGTGATACACTTGTTACCTGGCATTTCCTTCACAGACTCTGGTATCTGCAGATGACCAGGAGACAAAGAGACGTACATGTTTAGATTTAGACTCTCATGCGGCAATATATACGATACAGCAGGTATCACATCTGTTGTTGCTGTTAGAGAAAACACTTACCGTTCGCTGGTGTTATTGGACACTGAAAGAGACAGAAGATATTATATTACAAAGGTATCAATAATAATAGGCCATTTCATTACAGTAGTCAATTACAGTAGTCAATTACAGTAGTCAATTACAGTAGTTACATAACTTTTTGACAGTGGTCAATTACAGTAGTTACATTACCTCATTACAGTAGTCAGTCAATCCTACAATTTCAGTAGTTACATTACTCATTACATTACAGTAGTCAATTACAGTAGTTACATTACCTCATTACAGTAGTCAATTACAGTAGTTACATTACTTCATTACAGTAGTCAATTACAGTAGTTACATTACATTACAGTAGTTACATAGTTACATTACTCATTACAGTAGTCAATTACAGTATTACATTACCTCATTACAGTAGTCAATTACAGTATTACATTACCTCATTACAGTAGTCAATTACAGTAAAGAGTAATAAAGATATAATAACAAAAAAAGAGATACATTCTCACCTTCATATTCACTGGCAAGCAATCTGTCAACAAAAGTTAGAAAACGCATTGAAAAATAGTCAGTTGATATCTTGTTTTGAATAATCTTATTCGTGTTAAAATAGTCAACGTGGTTAATGAAGGACGACTGACCTTCTGGAGCGGTCTGCATCAGGTTGTCTATAATGGCCTGAATAACTGGCTCCATCTCCGGAGGTGCAGACGCTAAGGCCTGGTACAGACGCTCAAAGCTGAGACAGACACAGACAAACAGACATGTCAAAGTGTAGTAGTGGCGCTTTGTGGTTTTACAAGGTCATTAAGATAAAAACGACCTCTTCGTCGTTAAGACTTCTGTTGAATCCACTTACATGGTCTTAAAGCTGTCACATGGTAGCATCATCTGAAAAAGGACATCAATATAACATCAATATAACAACAAGAACAATAACATCAATATAACAAGAACAATAACATCAATATAACAACAAGAACAATAACATCAATATAACAACAAGATAAAGTATCAATATCAGTTAGAACTGTTGTTTACTAAATGCACAAAGTGTTACCTCTTCAGAGAGCCTGACGAGGTGGTACAGGAACTCAGGGAGTCTCCTCTCCTTTGGTGACTCGGTCAGGTAGTCAAACACTGTGTTGATGATGACATCTTTCCCTGGAAGACCAGGAAGAGGCAACACCACCAGCTCTGCTGTCTGTTTTGGAGAGAGAACCTCCAGGGCCGACAACTGGAAGGAGGGGAGACAAGAAGGTTATCAATACTTGATAAGGACAAATATCTACGAATAATCATTGTGGCGTAGTCGGCAGGAAAACGAGACGTACAGGAGAGAAGTCTGTGTTGAGATTCAACAGGTTCCCGAGGGACACAAGAACTGAGAACGGCCCCAGGTTCTTCTGCAGCCAGTCCACACTGCTGTTAGAGTTGAACACACAGCCAGAGTCTGGAGGGAGGGGGGATTATTAACATACAGACATAAACATCAAAACACAAACATGCCAATGGCCTAAACCTATCCAAACTCGCAGGTCTACATTGTGTAATGTTTTTATATGTCATCACCAACTATAAAAAATAAAAATAAATGTAAAAAACATTGTGATATACTTGACAAACTAACCAATCAACAATTGAAAAACAAACATCCAATCAGCTGATGATTACCTGATGTGGGTCGAGACAGGAAGGGGATGACCAGCTCCTTCAGAACCAGCTGCTGCTGCTCTGGGTTCATGTGATCAAACTGGGCTCCAAACTCCTTCACCCTGAAAGTGATACGTGAGTAATGTGTATAAGTTATAAGGACCTAACATTTAGGGGACATAACATTATGAGGACCTAATACCTACATTATGAGGACCTAATACCTACATTATGAGGACCTAACACCTACATTATGAGGACCTAATACCTACATTATGAGGACCTAATACCTACATTATGAGGACCTAACACCTACATTATAAGGACCTCACAACTACATTATGAGGACCTAATACCTACATTATGAGGACCTAATACCTACATTATGAGGACCTAATACCTACATTATGAGGACCTAATACCTACATTATGAGGACCTAATACCTACATTATGAGGACCTAACACCTAACTTTGTGAGGACCTGACACACTAAGGTCATAAACCCAAATAGTAACCACTTACACAGCTTGGTAAGAGTCACAGCTGAGGTTCTTGGTGCTGAGGCAGTGCAGAAACCCTCCTGATGCAGACGGCAGGAACAGTCTCAGACGCCCAGAGAACCACTTCCTGATGACATCACTGTCTCTCAGCTGATCCTCAGTCAGTCTGTTGACCCTGATCTCTCCAATCACATCCAGCACCTGGGATAGTGCTGGGCTAATCACAGGCTCAGACTGGGGAGGAAGAGATGTGGTTGGTTACTTCAAGGTTTGGCAAACCCTGACCCGATATATCATATACTTACTTGAACTTTAACCTCAAACTAGGCCAACCCTAAACCATTCCTGGCCTTGAACACAATTGTTAAATTTTTATGCTCAATTCGGAAAATATAGGGCTGAGAAATTGGTTAAGTCGACATTGGTAAGGACACCCGCAATGTTTTCAGAATCAGACGTACCTGGTTGGAGAGAAGTACAAGAGCCTGATCCAGAACTGCAGAAGCTTTGGTGAAGAACAGCTTCCAGGTCTCTTTGGAGTCTGTGTTGTTCTCTGATAGTTTACATTTCAGCAGTGTGACCAGGTTCTCAGCTTTGAGGTCTTTCAGCTGTGGGAAAGATAAGTCCTTTAGCCACAAATACTTCTTCCATACCTCTTCCATTGCACATTGTTTCAACCTTTCAGGGAGTGAGGCAGTCCTAGTCCTTTGGGATGGTTTTTGGCCTTTATTGAAGAGATGGTCAAGTGTAGGAAAGACGGAGGGTGAGTCAAAGGGCTGTGGGACGGATTTGAACCGGGGGACTGTAACTGCTCGACCACACGTCACTTTCCACTGTAGTTAACATAAACCACCAGTGAATGTTTATTTATTTATTTAATTTTACCTTTATTTAACTAGGCAAGTCAGTTAAGAACAAATTCTTATTTTCAATGACGGCCTCGGAACAGTGGGTTAACTGCCTGTTCAGGGGCAGAACGACAGATTTGTACCTTGTCAGCTCGGGGGTTTGAACTTGCAACCTTCCGGTTCCTAGTCCAACACTCTAACCACTAGGCTACCCTGCCACCCCAATATAACTCATCCAAATGTTAAATGTAGTGTTTATTTCTGTGACTCGTAAACACAGAAAGCCAAAGGCTATAAGCACAAAGCCAGTGATATATAAGTACAAACATGATTGTCTCAAGCCAGTTCAACCCAGACCTGTGAGCAGGCGTATTGTTTGATGCTGTAGTCACATAGACGTCCCGTCGAGATCCCAGAGTCCAAGAGCTGTTGTAGAGCAGAGCTATAACACGGGTAAGACAGAAGTATCAGTGTCAAACTCACAACCAACTCTCACTATCAGGATCCGTGTGTTTCAATCATTTGGATGGACTAGGTTTGCAGAATTCTGGGAAGTTTCCCAAAACGCCCAACTTTTCAGAAAAACAGTTTGGAAGATTCCAGATCACTTGATTATTTCCTCCTTATTCTTTACATCTTCCAACCAGGAATAAAACATATATATATATATATATTATTTAGGGACAGTTACAAGAATGTTGCAACCCTAGTCTGGTCTGAATAATGTCTTACTGTACCTGTCAACTCCGGCACAGACTCTTGTTGCTGAGAGATAAAAAGAAAAACAAGGATACAGAACATTTGATATTGGATTAAATGTGCAGTTCTGGGATAAAGATTGGGGTTTCAGTATCAAGTTGTTGTTTACTAAACTACATTTACCATTGTGTGATGACACTGGACACTAGAAAACAAGAGAGACAAAATAATCATTTAGGAAAGTCTCTGAGAAGAGTCGTACTGTTGTCCATTCCTCCTATTTTCAGTTCAGGGTAATATAAGAAGCATAAAGAACAATGTTCTTTGACAATCTGGAAACATTTTTATGATACATGAACTGACTTGCCTGTTGGTTAACTGGTACCAGAGAACAATCTATTCACATGAAAACAAAATACAAAGAGATTAAATTGAGTAAAATAAAAAAATAAAATATTTAAAAATCTGGAATCTGATTTGAGAAAAAGACAGTGCTCCTGACTCACCCATTGGTGCAGATTCTGTGAGGTCATAAACACTGGCCCAGACGATTGGCTCCATCTCTTGAGGCAACGCTGACATGGCTTGGTACAGCCTCACAAAACTGTGGAAAACAAAAACAATGTCATTTAAAAGTTTGGTCTCTTTAATCTTTTCACATGAACATAGAGAATATTTATGCAATTTATAGATCCGCATATCATGGATCTTCTAATCAACCTATTGTCTCAAGTTTGACTTACATGGTCTGGTACACCGTGCAGCCGACTGGAGTCTGGGGAGAGGATAGAAGTTAACATCAACATATTGAAGCAAGACTACAATGTTTTTCAGTTAACTCAAAGAGCTTTACAAGGTGTTTACTAATAATCTTTGGGGTCATTACCACCACAGACAGCCTGGAGAGGTGGTACAGGAACTCAGGGAGTCTCCTCTCCTTTGGTGACTTAGACAGGAAGTCAAACACTGTGTTGATGATGACATCTTTCCCTGGAAGACCAGGAAGAGGCAACACCACCAGCTCTGCTGTCTGCTTTGGAGAGAGAACCTCCAGGGCTGACAACTGGAAGGAGAGAGGTAGAAAGAGAGAGATTGTAATGTTCCAAACACCTCCTCCAACATCAAAAACTGACATTTTAATCTGGGTGAACTGATCTGTGAAAACATTACTGATGTACAGACTTAACTAGAATACTTTACAACCCATTTATTGTGTCCTTAATAAAATATATGTATGTATAAACAAAGTGGCGTAGTCGGCAGAAAGTGAGACGTACAGGAGAGAAGTCTGTGTTGAGTTTCAACAGGTCACTGAGGACAGCAGGACTGAAAACCGTCCCAGGTTCTTCTGCAGCCAGGCCACACTGCTGTTAGAGTTGGACACACAGCCAGAGTCTGGAGGAGGAGACCAATTGGTTAAGGTCAAAGATTAAATGAAGATGAGGAACAGTTTGCTGCTTTTACTCTAGTTGCTATCTTCCATACCTGAGGAGTTTTTGGTCAGGAAGGGCTGGATGAAGTATTTGACCACCAACTCTTGTCTCATCTGGTCCATTTGGTCAAATTGATTGCTGAACTCCCTCAGTCTGTGAGAAAGGAAATATAAATCATTGAGCCTCTAGATACGAGGTCCGCGCGGGACCTCTACCGGGAGCATCTTCCTAGAAATGTTGCTCTAGCGTTTGAACGGTTTGAGCAGGACTCGATAGAAGGGAAGAGGACGACTGTGACAGAATCTGCTCAGAATGACTGGAGAAAATGAATTGAAAGCAATGATGACCTTTTCTTCTACACAGAAGATCAGGCACATTTATTGCCTAAAGATCTTCCCTTTCCAATACATTTCTGATGTTTTAAACCACACTTCCTGACCTTTCCAATACATTTCAACTGCTGCATTTCATTACAACATTTCAACTTTAAACCATTACACTTCCTTCTGACTGAAATTTGTTACTCCAATTAGGCATTACCCCAATTAGACATTTCAACTGTGATATTTAGTGCTTTCATTGAGGTAATGGCAATAAGGTACACTTCTAATGTTTCATCAAATACAATATTGACATGTGTTTCAGATACCACTAGATGTTCTTAAATAGAGAATGAAAAAGCTTGATGAAAACAAATGATGTGTTCGGGCAGTAAATATCCTTGAGAAAACATTTAGTTTCGAGAGGGTTAACCCTCTGGGCGCGACGGCCTTAATGGGGGGTTAACCCCTGACCCCTGACCGCAACCCATGATTTCTCCCCTTGTGTTTGACCTAGAAATATCCAGTAAATTGTATTGGATTCCTCTCAGTCAGCTGAACGCACCAATATCAGCTACTAATTGCTGGGACAAACAGAGTCCCCTCTCGAGGGGTATTGTCAAGACGACATGGTAAATAAAATATTATTTGATATACCTCTGTCAAATGTTGTATAGCTAAAGAGGACCTAATTATGAGGACCTAAATAATGAGGACCTAATAATGAGGACCTAATAACGAGGACCTAATAATGAGGACCTAATAACGAGGACCTAATAACCTAAATAATGAGGACCTAAATTATGAGGACCCAGTGTTAACGAGGACGGTTATAAAACATACATCTGTTGATACGAGTCACAGCTGAGGTTCTTGGTGCTGAGGCAGTGCAGAAACCCTCCTGATGCAGACGGCAGGAACAGTCTCAGACGCCCAGAGAACCACTTCCTGATGACATCACTGTCTCTCAGCTGATCCTCAGTCAGTCTGTTGACCCGGATCTCTCCAATCACATCCAGCGCCTGGGATACTGCTGGACCAATCACAGGTTTGGACTGGGGAGGAAGAGGTCGGTCATTCAATAACAGAACAACAGGGCCACGTCCGGTTGCAAAACGCTCTCAAACGTTGCAGATAGAAAACCATGAATAGAACCGCCGTGATTCCTACATAGCATATTCCTATGTGAACTTTCCAAAACGTTGCATCCTGCTGAACGCGCCCCACACATTTATGGAACATTGATCGACTGTATATTCTCACCATATTGGAGAACATGTCCAGAGCTTGGTCTAAGACAGAGGTCAGTTTGGTGAGGAGAACCTTCCACGTCTCTTTAGAGTGAGAGGAGTTGCCGGGCAGGTTACATCTCAGAAGAGACACCAGGTGTTCTGCAGTGAAGTCTTTCAGCTTCGAGAGAGAAGAAAAGATGATATATGGAGTCAATGAATTAATACATGTAGAGGGTTTTCTCTACCTTGGTGTATCTCTACAGTTTCTCTTTGTCTCTCATCCACTAGAATCACGGCTGTAGTGGAAAAATCTCACCGATGCACAGGCATACTCCTCCAGGGTAAAGTTACAGGGCACGTTCGTTGTATTTGATGTCGCCAAATAGCTTTGTAGCGAATCACTGTAGAAGAATCAAATATAACAAACAGTCATATCACTGATCACCATAAGGGTTTTCTAAACGGATTAAGACCAGGTAGATCTTAGATACAGGTGATACACTTGTTTACCTGGCATTTCCTTCACAGACTCTGGTATCTGCAGATGACCAGGAGAAATAGAGACATACATGTTTAGATTTAGACTCTCATGCGGCAATATATACGATACAGCAGGTATCACATCTGTTGTTGCTGTTAGAGAAAACACTTACCGTTCGCTGGTGTTATTGGACACTGAAAGAGACAGAAGATATGATATTACAAAGGTATCAATAATAATAGGCCATTTCATTACAGTAGTCAATTACAGTAGTCAATTACAGTAGTTACATTACTTCATTACAGTAGTCAATTACAGTAGTTACATAACTTTTTGACAGTGGTCAATTACAGAAGTTACATTACCTCATTACAGTAGTCAATTACAGTAGTTACATTACCTCATTACAGTAGTCAATTACAGTAATTACATTACCTCATTACAGTAGTCAATTACAGTAGTTATATTACCTCATTACAGTAGTCAATTACAGTAATTACATTACCTCATTACAGTAGTCAATTACAGTAGTTATATTACCTCATTACAGTAGTCAATTACAGTAATTACATTACCTCATTACAGTAGGTAATTACAGTAGTTACATTACCTCATTACAGTAGTCAATTACAGTAATTACATTACCTCATTACAGTAGTCAATTACAGTAGTTATATTACCTCATTACAGTAGCCAATTACAGTAATTACATTACCTCATTACAGTAGTCAATTACAGTAATTGCATTACCTCATTACAGTAGCCAATGAAAGATATAATAACAAAAAAAGAGATACATTCTCACCTTCATATTCACTGGCAAGCAATCTGTCAACAAAAGTTAGAAAACGCATTGAAAAATAGTCAGTTGATATCTTGTTTTGAATAATCTTATTCGTGTTAAAATAGTCAACGTGGTTAATGAAGGACGACTGACCTTCTGGAGCGGTCTGCATCAGGTTGTCTATAATGGCCTGAATAACTGGCTCCATCTCCGGAGGTGCAGACGCTAAGGCCTGGTACAGACGCTCAAAGCTGAGACAGACACAGACAAACAGACATGTCAAAGTGTAGTAGTGGCGCATTGTGGTTTTACAAGGTCATTAAGATAAAAACGACCTCTTCGTCGTTAAGACTTCTGTTGAATCCACTTACATGGTCTTAAAGCTGTCACATGGTAGCATCATCTGAAAAAGGACATCAATATAACATCAATATAACAACAAGAACAATAACATCAATATAACAAGAACAATAACATCAATATAACAACAAGAACAATAACATCAATATAACAACAAGATAAAGTATCAATATCAGTTAGAACTGTTGTTTACTAAATGCACAAAGTGTTACCTCTTCAGAGAGCCTGACGAGGTGGTACAGGAACTCAGGGAGTCTCCTCTCCTTTGGTGACTCGGTCAGGTAGTCAAACACTGTGTTGATGATGACATCTTTCCCTGGAAGACCAGGAAGAGGCAACACCACCAGCTCTGCTGTCTGTTTTGGAGAGAGAACCTCCAGGGCCGACAACTGGAAGGAGGGGAGACAAGAAGGTTATCAATACTTGATAAGGACAAATATCTACGAATAATCATTGTGGCGTAGTCGGCAGGAAAACGAGACGTACAGGAGAGAAGTCTGTGTTGAGATTCAACAGGTTCCCGAGGGACACAAGAACTGAGAACGGCCCCAGGTTCTTCTGCAGCCAGTCCACACTGCTGTTAGAGTTGAACACACAGCCAGAGTCTGGAGGGAGGGGGGATTATTAACATACAGACATAAACATCAAAACACAAACATGCCAATGGCCTAAACCTATCCAAACTCGCAGGTCTACATTGTGTAATGTTTTTATATGTCATCACCAACTATAAAAAATAAAAATAAATGTAAAAAACATTGTGATATACTTGACAAACTAACCAATCAACAATTGAAAAACAAACATCCAATCAGCTGATGATTACCTGATGTGGGTCGAGACAGGAAGGGGACGACCAGCTCCTTCAGAACCAGCTGCTGCTGCTCCAGGTTCATGTGATCAAACTGGCCTCCAAACTCCTTCACCCTGAAAGTAACATGTGAGTAATGTGTATAAGTTATAAGGACCTAACATTTAGGGGACATAACATTATGAGGACCTAATACCTACATTATGAGGACCTAATACCTACATTATGAGGACCTAATACCTACATTATGAGGACCTAATACCTACATTATGAGGACCTAATACCTACATTATGAGGACCTAACACCTACATTATGATGACCTAATACCTACATTATGAGGACCTAATACCTACATTATGAGGACCTAATACCTACATTATGAGGACCTAATACCTACATTATGAGGACCTAACCCTAACTTTGTGAGGACCTGACACACTAAGGTCATAAACCTAAAATAGTAACCACTTACACAGCTTGGTAAGAGTCACAGCTGAGGTTCTTGGTGCTGAGGCAGTGCAGAAACCCTCCTGATGCAGATGGCAGAAACAGTCTCAGACGCCCAGAGAACCACTTCCTGATGACATCACTGTCTCTCAGCTGATCCTCAGTCAGTCTGTTGACCCTGATCTCTCCAATCACATCCAGCACCTGGGATAGTGCTGGGCTAATCACAGGCTCAGACTGGGGAGGAAGAGATGTGGTTGGTTACTTCAAGGTTTGGCAAACCCTGACCCGATATATCATATACTTACTTGAACTTTAACCTCAAACTAGGCCAACCCTAAACCATTCCTGGCCTTGAACACAATTGTTAAATTTTTATGCTCAATTCGGAAAATATAGGGCTGAGAAATTGGTTAAGTCGACATTGGTAAGGACACCCGCAATGTTTTCAGAATCAGACGTACCTGGTTGGAGAGAAGTACAAGAGCCTGATCCAGAACTGCAGAAGCTTTGGTGAAGAACAGCTTCCAGGTCTCTTTGGAGTCTGTGTTGTTCTCTGATAGTTTACATTTCAGCAGTGTGACCAGGTTCTCAGCTTTGAGGTCTTTCAGCTGTGGGAAAGATAAGTCCTTTAGCCACTATAACTACTTCCATTGCACATTGTTTCAACCTTTCAGGGAGTGAGACAGTCCTAGTCCTTTGTGATGGTTTTTGGCCTTTATTGAAGAGATGGTCAAGTGTAGGAAAGACAGAGGGTGAGTCAAAGGGCTGTGGGACGGATTTGAACCGGGGACTGTAACTGCTCGACCACATGTCACTTTCCACTGTAGTTAACATAAACCACCAGTGAATGTTTATTTATTTATTTAATTTTACCTTTATTTAACTAGGCAAGTCAGTTAAGAACAAATTCTTATTTTCAATGACGGCCTCGGAACAGTGGGTTAACTGCCTGTTCAGGGGCAGAACGACAGATTTGTACCTTGTCAGCTCGGGGGTTTGAACTTGCAACCTTCCGGTTCCTAGTCCAACACTCTAACCACTAGGCTACCCTGCCACCGCAATATAACTCATCCAAATGTTAAATGTAGTGTTCATTTCTACGACTCATAAACACAGAAAGCCAAAGGCTATAAGCACAAAGCCAGTGATATATAAGTACAAACATGATTGTCTCAAGCCAGTTCAACCCAGACCTGTGAGCAGGCGTATTGTTTGATGCTGTAGTCACATAGACGTCCCGTCGAGATCCCAGAGTCCAAGAGCTGTTGTAGAGCAGAGCTATAACACGGGTAAGACAGAAGTATCAGTGTCAAACTCACAACCAACTCTCACTATCAGGATCTGTGTGTTTCAATCATTTGGATGGACTAGGTTTGCAGAATTCTGGGAAGTTTCCCAAAACGCCCAACTTTTCAGAAAAACAGTTTGGAAGATTCCAGATAACTTGATTATTTCCTCCTTATTCTTTACATCTTCCAACCAAGAATAAATATATATATATATCATTTTGGGACAGTTACAAGAATGTTGCAACCCTAGTCTGGTCTGAATAATGTCTTACTGTACCTGTCAACTCCGGCACAGACTCTTGTTGCTGAGAGATAAAGAAAAATAAGGATACAGAACATTTGATATTGGATTAAATGTGCAGTTCTGGGATAAAGATTGGGGTTTCAGTATCAAGTTGTTGTTTACTAAACTACATTTACCATTGTGTGATGACACTGGACACTAGAAAACAAGAGAGACAAAATAATCATTTAGGAAAGTCTCTGAGAAGAGTCGTACTGTTGTCCATTCCTCCTATTTTCAGTTCAGGGTAATATAAGAAGCATAAAGAACAATGTTCTTTGACAATCTGGAAACATTTTTATGATACATGAACTGACTTGCCTGTTGGTTAACTGGTACCAGAGAACAATCTATTCACATGAAAACAAAATACAAAGAGATTAAATTGAGTAAAATAAAAAAATAAAAATAAAAATCTGGAATCTGATTTGAGAAAAAGACAGTGCTCCTGACTCACCCATTGGTGCAGATTCTGTGAGGTCATAAACACTGGCCCAGACGATTGGCTCCATCTCTTGAGGCAACGCTGACATGGCTTGGTACAGCCTCACAAAACTGTGGAAAACAAAAACAATGTCATTTAAAAGTTTGGTCTCTTTAATCTTTTCACATGAACATAGAGAATATTTATGCAATTTATAGATCCGCATATCATGGATCTTCTAATCAACCTATTGTCTCAAGTTTGACTTACATGGTCTGGTACACCGTGCAGCCGACTGGAGTCTGGGGAGAGGATAGAAGTTAACATCAACATATTGAAGCAAGACTACAATGTTTTTTTTCAGTTAACTCAAAGAGCTTTACAAGGTGTTTACTAATAATATTTGGGGTCATTACCACCACAGACAGCCTGGAGAGGTGGTACAGGAACTCAGGGAGTCTCCTCTCCTTTGGTGACTTAGACAGGAAGTCAAACACTGTGTTGATGATGACATCTTTCCCTGGAAGACCAGGGAGAGGCAACACCACCAGCTCTGCTGTCTGCTTTGGAGAGAGAGCCTCCAGGGCTGACAACTGGAAGGAGAGAGGTGGAAAGAGAGAGATTGTAATGTTCAAAACACCTCCAACATCAAAAACTGACATTTTAACCTGGGTGAACTGATCTGTGAAAACATTACTGATGTACAGACTTAACTAGAATACTTTACAACCCATTTATTGTGTCCTTAATAAAATATATGTATGTATAAACAAAGTGGCGTAGTCGGCAGAAAGTGAGACGTACAGGAGAGAAGTCTGTGTTGAGTTTCAACAGGTCACTGAGGGACAGCAGGACTGAAAACCGTCCCAGGTTCTTCTGCAGCCAGTCCACACTGCTGTTAGAGTTGGACACACAGCCAGAGTCTGGAGGGAGGAGACCAATTGGTTAAGGTCAAAGATTAAATGAAGATGAGGAACAGTTTGCTGCTTTTACTCTAGTTGCTATCTTCCATACCTGAGGAGTTTTTGGTCAGGAAGGGCTGGATGAAGTATTTGACCACCAGCTCTTGTCTCATCTGGTCCATTTGGTCAAATTGATTGCTGAACTCCCTCAGTCTGTGAGAAAGGAAATATAAATCATTGAGCCTCTAGATACGAGGTCCGCGCGGGACCTCTACCGGGAGCATCTTCCTAGAAATGTTGCTCTAGCGTTTGAACGGTTTGAGCAGGACTCGATAGAAGGGAAGAGGACGACTGCGACAGAATCTGCTCAGAATGACTGGAGAAAATGAATTGAAAGCAATGATGACCTTTTCTTCTACACAGAAGATCAGGCACATTTATTGCCTAAAGATTTTCCCTGATGTTTTCCTGACCTTTCCAATACATTTCTGATGCATTTCCAACACCTTAAACCACACTTCCTTCTGACTGAAATTTGGCATTACCCCAATTAGACATTTCAACTGTGATATTTAGTGCTACTGACTGAAATTTGGCATTACCCCAATTAGACATTTCAACTGTGATATTTAGTGCTTCTGACTGAAATGTGGCATTACCAATTAGACATTTCAACTGTGATATTTAGTGCTTCTGACTGAAATTTGGCATTACCCCAATTAGACATTTCAACTGTGATATTTAGTGCTTTCATTGAGGTAATGGCAATAAGGTACACTTCTAATGTTTCATCAAATACAATATTGACATGTGTTTCAGATACCACTAGATGTTCTTAAATAGAGAATGAAAAAGCTTGATGAAAACAAATGATGTTTTCGGGCAGTAAATATCCTTGAGAAAACACTTAGTTTCTAGAGGGTTAACCCTCTGGGTGCGACGGCCTTAATGGTGGGTTAACCCCTGACCCCTGACCCCAACCCATTATTTCTCCCCTTGTGTTTGACCGAGAAATATCCAGGAAATTGTATTGGATTCCTCTCAGTCAGCTGAACGCACCAATATCTGCTACTAATTGCTGGGACAAACAGAGTCCCCTCTCGAGGGGTATTGTCAAGACGACATGGTCAATAAAATATTATTTGATATACCTCTGTCAAATGTTGTATAGCTAAAGAGGACCTAAATTATGAGGACCTAAATAATGAGGACCTAATAATGAGGACCTAATAATGAGGACCTAATAATGAGGACCTAATAACGAGGACCTAAATTATGAGGACCCAGTGTTACGAGGCGGTTATAAAACATACATCTGTTGATACGAGTCACAGCTGAGGTTCTTGGTGCTGAGGCAGTGCAGAAACCCTCCTGATGCAGACGGCAGGAACAGTCTCAGACGCCCAGAGAACCACTTCCTGATGACATCACTGTCTCTCAGCTGATCCTCAGTCAGTCTGTTGACCCGGATCTCTCCAATCACATCCAGCGCCTGGGATACTGCTGGACCAATCACAGGTTTGGACTGGGGAGGAAGAGGTCGGTCATTCAATAACAGAACAACAGGGCCACGTCCGGTTGCAAAACGCTCTCAAACGTTGCAGATAGAAAACCATGAATAGAACCGCCGTGATTCCTACATAGCATATTCCTATGTGAACTTTCCAAAACGTTGCATCCTGCTGAACGCGCCCCACACATTTATGGAACATTGATCGACTGTATATTCTCACCATATTGGAGAACATGTCCAGAGCTTGGTCTAAGACAGAGGTCAGTTTGGTGAGGAGAACCTTCCACGTCTCTTTAGAGTGAGAGGAGTTGCCGGGCAGGTTACATCTCAGAAGAGACACCAGGTGTTCTGCAGTGAAGTCTTTCAGCTTCGAGAGAGAAGAAAAGATGATATATGGAGTCAATGAATGAATACATGTAGAGGGTTTTCTCTACCTTGGTGTATCTCTACAGTTTCTCTTTGTCTCTCATCCACTAGAATCACGGCTGTAGTGGAAAAATCTCACCGATGCACAGGCATACTCCTCCAGGGTAAAGTTACAGGGCACGTTCGTTGTATTTGATGTCGCCAAATAGCTTTGTAGCGAATCACTGTAGAAGAATCAAATATAACAAACAGTCATATCACTGATCACCATAAGGGTTTTCTAAACGGATTAAGACCAGGTAGATCTTAGATACAGGTGATACACTTGTTTACCTGGCATTTCCTTCACAGACTCTGGTATCTGCAGATGACCAGGAGAAATAGAGACATACATGTTTAGATTTAGACTCTCATGCGGCAATATATACGATACAGCAGGTATCACATCTGTTGTTGCTGTTAGAGAAAACACTTACCGTTCGCTGGTGTTATTGGACACTGAAAGAGACAGAAGATATGATATTACAAAGGTATCAATAATAATAGGCCATTTCATTACAGTAGTCAATTACAGTAGTCAATTACAGTAGTTACATTACTTCATTACAGTAGTCAATTACAGTAGTTACATAACTTTTTGACAGTGGTCAATTACAGAAGTTACATTACCTCATTACAGTAGTCAATTACAGTAGTTACATTACCTCATTACAGTAGTCAATTACAGTAATTACATTACCTCATTACAGTAGTCAATTACAGTAGTTATATTACCTCATTACAGTAGTCAATTACAGTAATTACATTACCTCATTACAGTAGTCAATTACAGTAGTTATATTACCTCATTACAGTAGTCAATTACAGTAATTACATTACCTCATTACAGTAGGTAATTACAGTAGTTACATTACCTCATTACAGTAGTCAATTACAGTAATTACATTACCTCATTACAGTAGTCAATTACAGTAGTTATATTACCTCATTACAGTAGCCAATTACAGTAATTACATTACCTCATTACAGTAGTCAATTACAGTAATTGCATTACCTCATTACAGTAGCCAATGAAAGATATAATAACAAAAAAGAGATACATTCTCACCTTCATATTCACTGGCAAGCAATCTGTCAACAAAAGTTAGAAAACGCATTGAAAAATAGTCAGTTGATATCTTGTTTTGAATAATCTTATTCGTGTTAAAATAGTCAACGTGGTTAATGAAGGACGACTGACCTTCTGGAGCGGTCTGCATCAGGTTGTCTATAATGGCCTGAATAACTGGCTCCATCTCCGGAGGTGCAGACGCTAAGGCCTGGTACAGACGCTCAAAGCTGAGACAGACACAGACAAACAGACATGTCAAAGTGTAGTAGTGGCGCATTGTGGTTTTACAAGGTCATTAAGATAAAAACGACCTCTTCGTCGTTAAGACTTCTGTTGAATCCACTTACATGGTCTTAAAGCTGTCACATGGTAGCATCATCTGAAAAAGGACATCAATATAACATCAATATAACAACAAGAACAATAACATCAATATAACAAGAACAATAACATCAATATAACAACAAGAACAATAACATCAATATAACAACAAGATAAAGTATCAATATCAGTTAGAACTGTTGTTTACTAAATGCACAAAGTGTTACCTCTTCAGAGAGCCTGACGAGGTGGTACAGGAACTCAGGGAGTCTCCTCTCCTTTGGTGACTCGGTCAGGTAGTCAAACACTGTGTTGATGATGACATCTTTCCCTGGAAGACCAGGAAGAGGCAACACCACCAGCTCTGCTGTCTGTTTTGGAGAGAGAACCTCCAGGGCCGACAACTGGAAGGAGGGGAGACAAGAAGGTTATCAATACTTGATAAGGACAAATATCTACGAATAATCATTGTGGCGTAGTCGGCAGGAAAACGAGACGTACAGGAGAGAAGTCTGTGTTGAGATTCAACAGGTTCCCGAGGGACACAAGAACTGAGAACGGCCCCAGGTTCTTCTGCAGCCAGTCCACACTGCTGTTAGAGTTGAACACACAGCCAGAGTCTGGAGGGAGGGGGGATTATTAACATACAGACATAAACATCAAAACACAAACATGCCAATGGCCTAAACCTATCCAAACTCGCAGGTCTACATTGTGTAATGTTTTTATATGTCATCACCAACTATAAAAAATAAAAATACATTTAAAAAACATTGTGATATACTTGACAAACTAACCAATCAACAATTGAAAAACAAACATCCAATCAGCTGATGATTACCTGATGTGGGTCGAGACAGGAAGGGGACGACCAGCTCCTTCAGAACCAGCTGCTGCTGCTCCAGGTTCATGTGATCAAACTGGCCTCCAAACTCCTTCACCCTGAAAGTAACATGTGAGTAATGTGTATAAGTTATAAGGACCTAACATTTAGGGGACATAACATAATGAGGACCTAATACCTACATTATGAGGACCTAATACCTACATTATGAGGACCTAACACCTACATTATGAGGACCTAATACCTACATTATGAGGACCTAATACCTACATTATGAGGACCTAACACCTACATTATGAGGACCTAATACCTACATTATGAGGACCTAATACCTACATTATGAGGACCTAATACCGACATTATGAGGACCTAATACCAACATTATGAGGACCTAACACCTAACTTTGTGAGGACCTGACACACTAAGGTCATAAACCTAAATAGTAACCACTTACACAGCTTGGTAAGAGTCACAGCTGAGGTTCTTGGTGCTGAGGCAGTGCAGAAACCCTCCTGATGCAGATGGCAGAAACGCTCTCAGACGCCCAGAGAACCACTTCCTGATGACATCACTGTCTCTCAGCTGATCCTCAGTCAGTCTGTTGACCCTGATCTCTCCAATCACATCCAGCACCTGGGATAGTGCTGGGCTAATCACAGGCTCAGACTGGGGAGGAAGAGATGTGGTTGGTTACTTCAAGGTTTGGCAAACCCTGACCCGATATATCATATACTTACTTGAACTTTAACCTCAAACTAGGCCAACCCTAAACCATTCCTGGCCTTGAACACAATTGTTAAATTTTTATGCTCAATTCGGAAAATATAGGGCTGAGAAATTGGTTAAGTCGACATTGGTAAGGACACCCGCAATGTTTTCAGAATCAGACGTACCTGGTTGGAGAGAAGTACAAGAGCCTGATCCAGAACTGCAGAAGCTTTGGTGAAGAACAGCTTCCAGGTCTCTTTGGAGTCTGTGTTGTTCTCTGATAGTTTACATTTCAGCAGTGTGACCAGGTTCTCAGCTTTGAGGTCTTTCAGCTGTGGGAAAAGAGAAGTATTTTAGCCACTATAACTACTTACATTGCACATTGTTTCAACCTTTCAGGGAGTGAGACAGTCCTAGTCCTTTGGGATGGTTTTTGGCCTTTATTGAAGAGATGGTCAAGTGTAGGAAAGACAGAGGGTGAGTCAAAGGGCTGTGGGACGGATTTGAACCGGGAGACTGTAACTGCTCGACCACACGTCACTTTCCACTGTAGTTAACATAAACCACCAGTGAATGTTTATTTATTTATTTAATTTTACCTTTATTTAACTAGGCAAGTCAGTTAAGAACAAATTCTTATTTTCAATGACGGCCTCGGAACAGTGGGTTAACTGCCTGTTCAGGGGCAGAACGACAGATTTGTACCTTGTCAGCTCGGGGGTTTGAACTTGCAACCTTCCGGTTCCTAGTCCAACACTCTAACCACTAGGCTACCCTGCCACCCCAATATAACTCATCCAAATGTTAAATGTAGTGTTCATTTCTGTGACTCATAAACACAGAAAGCCAAAGGCTATAAGCACAAAGCCAGTGATATATAAGTACAAACATGATTGTCTCAAGCCAGTTCAACCCAGACCTGTGAGCAGGCGTATTGTTTGATGCTGTAGTCACATAGACGTCCCGTCGAGATCCCAGAGTCCAAGAGCTGTTGTAGAGCAGAGCTATAACACGGGTAAGACAGAAGTATCAGTGTCAAACTCACAACCAACTCTCACTATCAGGATCAGCGTGTTTCAATCATTTGGATGGACTAGGTTTGCAGAATTCTGGGAAGTTTCCCAAAACGCCCAACTTTTCAGAAAAACAGTTTGGAAGATTCCAGATAACTTGATTATTTCCTCCTTATTCTTTACATCTTCCAACCAGGAATAAATATATATATATATATTTTAAGGGACAGTTACAAGAATGTTGCAACCCTAGTCTGGTCTGAATAATGTCTTACTGTACCTGTCAACTCCGGCACAGACTCTTGTTGCTGAGAGATAAAGAAAAATAAGGATACAGAACATTTGATATTGGATTAAATGTGCAGTTCTGGGATAAAGATTGGGGTTTCAGTATCAAGTTGTTGTTTACTAAACTACATTTACCATTGTGTGATGACACTGGACACTGGAAAACAAGAGAGACAAAATAATCATTAAGGAAAGTCTCTGAGAAGAGTCATACTGTTGTCCACTCCTCCTATTTTCAGTTCAGGGTAATATAAGAAGCATAAAGAACAATGTTCTTTGACAATCTGGAAACATTTTTATGATACATGAACTGACTTGCCTGTTGGTTAACTGGTACCAGAGAACAATCTATTCACATGAAAACAAAATACAAAGAGATTAAATTGAGTAAAATAAAAAAATTAAAATAAAAATCTGGAATCTGATTTGAGAAAAGACAGTGCTCCTGACTCACCCATTGGTGCAGATTCTGTGAGGTCATAAACACTGGCCCAGACGATTGGCTCCATCTCTTGAGGCAACGCTGACATGGCTTGGTACAGCCTCACAAAACTGTGGAAAACAAAAACAATGTCATTTAAAAGTTTGGTCTCTTTAATCTTTTCACATGAACATAGAGAATATTTATGCAATTAATAGATCCGCATATCATGGATCTTCTAATCAACCTATTGTCTCAAGTTTGACTTACATGGTCTGGTACACCGTGCAGCCGACTGGAGTCTGGGGAGAGGATAGAAGTTAACATCAACATATTGAAGCAAGACTACAATGTTTTTTTTCAGTTAACTCAAAGAGCTTTACAAGGTGTTTACTAATAATATTTGGGGTCATTACCACCACAGACAGCCTGGAGAGGTGGTACAGGAACTCAGGGAGTCTCCTCTCCTTTGGTGACTTAGACAGGTAGTCAAACACTGTGTTGATGATGACATCTTTCCCTGGAAGACCAGGGAGAGGCAACACCACCAGCTCTGCTGTCTGCTTTGGAGAGAGAGCCTCCAGGGCTGACAACTGGAAGGAGAGAGGTGGAAAGAGAGAGATTGTAATGTTCAAAACACCTCCAACATCAAAAACTGACATTTTAACCTGGGTGAACTGATCTGTGAAAACATTACTGATGTACAGACTTAACTAGAATACTTTACAACCCATTTATTGTGTCCTTAATAAAATATATGTATGTATAAACAAAGTGGCGTAGTCGGCAGAAAGTGAGACGTACAGGAGAGAAGTCTGTGTTGAGTTTCAACAGGTCGCTGAGAGACACCAGGACTGAAAACCGTCCCAGGTTCTTCTGCAGCCAGGCCACACTGCTGTTAGAGTTGAACACACAGCCAGAGTCTGGAGGGAGGAGACCAATTGGTTAAGGTCAAAGATTAAATGAAGTTGAGGAACAGTTTGCTGCTTTTCACTCCAGTTGCTATCTTCCATACCTGAGGAGTTTTTGGTCAGGAAGGGCTGGATGAAGTATTTGACCACCAACTCTTGTCTCATCTGGTCCATTTGGTCAAATTGATTGCTGAACTCCCTCAGTCTGTGAGAAAGGAAATATAAATCATTGAGCCTCTAGATACGAGGTCCGCGCGGGACCTCTACCGGGAGCATCTTCCTAGAAATGTTGCTCTAGCGTTTGAACGGTTTGAGCAGGACTCGATAGAAGGGAAGAGGACGACTGCGACAGAATCTGCTCAGAATGACTGGAGAAAATGAATTGAAAGCAATGATGACCTTTTCTTCTACACAGAAGATCAGGCACATTTATTGCCTAAAGATCTTCCCTGATGTTTTCCTGACCTTTCCAATACATTTCTGCTGCATTTCCAACACTTTAAACCACACTTCCTTCTGACTGAAATGTGGCATTACCCCAATTAGACATTTCAACTGTGATATTTAGTGCTTTCATTGAGGTAATGGCAATAAGGTACACTTCTAATGTTTCATCAAATACAATATTGACATGTGTTTCAGATACCACTAGATGTTCTTAAATAGAGAATGAAAAAGCTTGATGAAAACAAATGATGTGTTCGGGCAGTAAATATCCTTGAGAAAACATTTAGTTTCGAGAGGGTTAACCCTCTGGGCGCGACGGCCTTAATGGGGGGTTAACTCCTGACCCCTGACCGCAACCCATGATTTCTCCCCTTGTGTTTGACCTAGAAATATCCAGTAAATTGTATTGGATTCCTCTCAGTCAGCTGAACGCACCAATATCAGCTACTAATTGCTGGGACAAACAGAGTCCCCTCTCGAGGGGTATTGTCAAGACGACATGGTAAATAAAATATTATTTGATATACCTCTGTCAAATGTTGTATAGCTAAAGAGGACCTAATAATGAGGACCTAAATAATGAGGACCTAAATTATGAGGACCTAAATTATGAGGACCTAGTGTTACGAGGCGGTTATAAAACATACATCTGTTGATACGAGTCACAGCTGAGGTTCTTGGTGCTGAGGCAGTGCAGAAACCCTCCTGATGCAGACGGCAGGAACAGTCTCAGACGCCCAGAGAACCACTTCCTGATGACATCACTGTCTCTCAGCTGATCCTCAGTCAGTCTGTTGACCCGGATCTCTCCAATCACATCCAGCGCCTGGGATACTGCTGGACCAATCACAGGTTTGGACTGGGGAGGAAGAGGTCGGTCATTCAATAACAGAACAACAGGGCCACGTCCGGTTGCAAAACGCTCTCAAACGTTGCAGATAGAAAACCATGAATAGAACCGCCGTGATTCCTACATAGCATATTCCTATGTGAACTTTCCAAAACGTTGCATCCTGCTGAACGCGCCCCACACATTTATGGAACATTGATCGACTGTATATTCTCACCATATTGGAGAACATGTCCAGAGCTTGGTCTAAGACAGAGGTCAGTTTGGTGAGGAGAACCTTCCACGTCTCTTTAGAGTGAGAGGAGTTGCCGGGCAGGTTACATCTCAGAAGAGACACCAGGTGTTCTGCAGTGAAGTCTTTCAGCTTCGAGAGAGAAGAAAAGATGATATATGGAGTCAATGAATGAATACATGTAGAGGGTTTTCTCTACCTTGGTGTATCTCTACAGTTTCTCTTTGCATCTCATCCACTAGAATCACGGCTGTAGTGGAAAAATCTCACCGATGCACAGGCATACTCCTCCAGGGTAAAGTTACAGGGCACGTTCGTTGTATTTGATGTCGCCAAATAGCTTTGTAGCGAATCACTGTAGAAGAATCAAATAGAACAAACGGTCATATCACTGATCACCATAAGAGTTTTCTAAACGGATTAAGACCAGGTAGATCTTAGATACAGGTGATACACTTGTTACCTGGCATTTCCTTCACAGACTCTGGTATCTGCAGATGACCAGGAGACAAAGAGACGTACATGTTTAGATTTAGACTCTCATGCGGCAATATATACGATACAGCAGGTATCATCACATCAGTTGTTGCTGTTAGAGAAAACACTTACCGTTCGCTGGTGTTATTGGACACTGAAAGAGACAGAAGATATTATATTACAAAGGTATCAATAATAATAGGCCATTTCATTACAGTAGTCAATTACAGTAGTCAATTACAGTAGTCAATTACAGTAGTTACATAACTTTTTGACAGTGGTCAATTACAGTAGTTACATTACCTCATTACAGCAGTCAATTACAGTAGTTACATTACTTCATTACAGTAGTCAATTACAGTAGTTACATTACCTCATTACAGTAGTCAATTACAGTAGTTACATTACTTCATTACAGTAGTAAATTACATTACAGTATTACATTACCTCATTACAGTAGTCAATTACAGTATTACATTACCTCATTACAGTAGTCAATTACAGTAGTTACATTACTTCATTACAGTAGTCAATTACAGTAGTTACATTACCTCATTACAGTAGTCAATGAAAGATATAATAACAAAAAAAGAGATACATTCTTACCTTCATATTCACTGGCAAGCAATCTGTCAACAAAAGTTAGAAAACGCATTGAAAAATAGTCAGTTGATATCTTGTTTTGAATAATCTTATTCGTGTTAAAATTGTCAACGTGGTTAATGAAGGACGACTGACCTTCTGGAGCGGTCTGCATCAGGTTGTCTATAATGGCCTGAATAACTGGCTCCATCTCCGAAGGTGCAGACGCTAAGGCCTGGTACAGACGCTCAAAGCTGAGACAGACACAGACAAACAGACATGTCAAAGTGTAGTAGTGGCGCTTTGTGGTTTTACAAGGTCATTAAGATAAAAACGACCTCTTCGTCGTTAAGACTTCTGTTGAATCCACTTACATGGTCTTAAAGCTGTCACATGGTAGCATCATCTGAAAAAGGACATCAATATAACATCAATATAACAACAAGAACAATAACATCAATATAACAAGAACAATAACATCAATATAACAACAAGAACAATAACATCAATATAACAACAAGATAAAGTATCAATATCAGTTAGAACTGTTGTTTACTAAATGCACAAAGTGTTACCTCTTCAGAGAGCCTGACGAGGTGGTACAGGAACTCAGGGAGTCTCCTCTCCTTTGGTGACTCGGTCAGGTAGTCAAACACTGTGTTGATGATGACATCTTTCCCTGGAAGCCCAGGAAGAGGCAACACCACCAGCTCTGCTGTCTGCTTTGGAGAGAGAACCTCCAGGGCCGACAACTGGAAGGAGGGGAGACAAGAAGGTTATCAATACTTGATAAGGACAAATATCTACGAATAATCATTGTGGCGTAGTCGGCAGGAAAACGAGACGTACAGGAGAGAAGTCTGTGTTGAGTTTCAACAGGTTCCCGAGGGACACCAGGACTGAAAACCGTCCCAGGTTCTTCTGCAGCCAGGTCACACTGCTGTTAGAGTTGGACACACAGCCAGAGTCTGGAGGGAGGGGGGATTATTAACATACAGACATAAACATCAAAACACAAACATGCGAATGGCCTAAACCTATCCAAACTCGCAGGTCTACGTTGTGTAATGTTTTTATATGTCATCACCAACTATAAAAAAATTAAAATAAATGAAAAAAACATTGTGATATACTTGAAAAACTAACCAATCAACAATTCAAGAACAAACATCCAATCAGCTGATGATTACCTGATGTGGGTCGAGACAGGAAGGGGATGACCAGCTCCTTCAGAACCAGCTGCTGCTGCTCCAGGTTCATGTGATCAAACTGGGCTCCAAACTCCTTCACCCTGAAATTAATATGTGAGTAATGTGTATAAGGACCTAACATTTAGGGGACATAACATTATGAGGACCTAATACCTACATTATGAGGACCTAATACCTACATTATGAGGACCTAATACCTACATTATGAGGACCTAATACCTACATTATGAGGACCTAATACCTACATTATGAGGACCTAATACCTAACCTTGTGAGGACCTGACACACTAAGGTCATAAACCCAAATAGTAACCACTTACACAGCTTGATAAGAGTCACAGCTGAGGTTCTTGGTGCTGAGGCAGTGCAGAAACTCTCCTGATGCAGACGGCAGGAACAGTCTCAGACGCCCAGAGAACCACTTCCTGATGACATCACTGTCTCTCAGCTGATCCTCAGTCAGTCTGTTGACCCTGATCTCTCCAATCACATCCAGCACCTGGGATAGTGCTGGGCCAATCACAGGCTCAGACTGGGGAGGAAGAGATGTGGTTGGTTACTTCAAGGTTTGGCAAACCCTGACCCGATACACCACATACTTGAACTTTAACCTCAAACTAGGCCAACCCTAAATCATTCCTGGCCTTGAACACAATTGTTAAATTTTTATGCTCAATTCAGAAACTCTAGGGCTGAGAAATTGGTCGACATTGGTAAGGACACCCGCAATGTTGGTCGACATTGGTAAGGACACCCGCAATGTTTTCAGAATCAGACGTACCTGGTTGGAGAGAAGTACAAGAGCCTGATCCAGAACTGCAGAAGCTTTGGTGAAGAACAGCTTCCAGGTCTCTTTGGAGTCTGTGTTGTTCTCTGATAGTTTACATTTCAGCAGTGTGACCAGGTTCTCAGCTTTGAGGTCTTTCAGCTGTGGGAAAGATAAGTCCTTTAGCCACAAATACTTCTTCCATACCTCTTCCATTGCACATTGTTTCAACCTTTCAGGGAGTTAGGCAGTCCTAGTCCTTTGGGATGGTTTTTGGCCTTTATTGAAGAGATGGTCAAGTGTAGGAAAGACAGAGGGTGAGTCAAAGGGCTGTGGGACGTATTTGAACTGGGGACTGTAACTGCTCAACCACACATCACTTTCCACTGTAGTTAACATAAACCACCAGTGAATGTTTATTTATTTATTTAATTGTACCTTTATTTAACTAGGCAAGTCAGTTAAGAACAAATTCTTATTTTCAATGACGGCCTCGGAACAGTGGGTTAACTGCCTGTTCAGGGGCAGAAACGACAGATTTGTACCTTGTCAGCTCGGGGGTTTGAACTTGCATCCTTCCGGTTCCTAGTCCAACACTCTAACCACTAGGCTACCCTGCCACCCCAATATAACTCATCCAAATGTTAAATGTAGTGTTTATTTCTGTGACTCGTAAACACAGAAAGCCAAAGGCTATAAGCACAAAGCCAGTGATATATAAGTACAAACATGATTGTCTCAAGCCAGTTCAACCCAGACCTGTGAGCAGGCGTATTGTTTGATGCTGTAGTCACATAGACGTCCCGTCGAGATCCCAGAGTCCAAGAGCTGTTGTAGAGCAGAGCTATAACACGGGTAAGACAGAAGTATCAGTGTCAAACTCACAACCAACTCTCACTATCAGGATCCGTGTGTTTCAATCATTTGGATGGACTAGGTTTGCAGAATTCTGGGAAGTTTCCCAAAACGCCCAACTTTTCAGAAAAACAGTTTGGAAGATTCCAGATCACTTGATTATTTCCTCCTTATTCTTTACATCTTCCAACCAGGAATAAATATATATATATATAATTAAGGGACAGTTACAAGAATGTTGCAACCCTAGTCTGGTCTGAATAATGTCTTACTGTACCTGTCAACTCCGGCACAGACTCTTGTTGCTGAGAGATAAAAAGAAAAACAAGGATACAGAACATTTGATATTGGATTAAATGTGCAGTTCTGGGATAAAGATTGGGGTTTCAGTATCAAGTTGTTGTTTACTAAACTACATTTACCATTGTGTGATGACACTGGACACTAGAAAACAAGAGAGACAAAATAATCATTAAGGAAAGTCTCTGAGAAGAGTCGTACTGTTGTCCACTCCTCCTATGTTCAGTTCAGGGTAATATAAGAAGCATAAAGAACAATGTTCTTTGACAATCTGGAAACATTTTTATGATACATGAACTGACTTGCCTGTTGGTTAACTGGTACCAGAGAACAATCTATTCACATGAAAACAAAATACAAAGAGATTAAATTGAGTAAAATAAAAAAATTAAAATAAAAATCTGGAATCTGATTTGAGAAAAAGACAGTGCTCCTGACTCACCCATTGGTGCAGATTCTGTGAGGTCATAAACACTGGCCCAGACGATTGGCTCCATCTCTTGAGGCAACGCTGACATGGCTTGGTACAGCCTCACAAAACTGTGGAAAACAAAAACAATGTCATTTAAAAGTTTGGTCTCTTTAATCTTTTCACATGAACATAGAGAATATTTATGCAATTTATAGATCCGCATATCATGGATCTTCTAATCAACCTATTGTCTCAAGTTTGACTTACATGGTCTGGTACACCGTGCAGCCGACTGGAGTCTGGGGAGAGGATAGAAGTTAACATCAACATATTGAAGCAAGACTACAATGTTTTTTTTCAGTTAACTCAAAGAGCTTTACAAGGTGTTTACTAATAATATTTGGGGTCATTACCACCACAGACAGCCTGGAGAGGTGGTACAGGAACTCAGGAGTCTCCTCTCCTTTGGTGACTTAGACAGGAAGTCAAACACTGTGTTGATGATGACATCTTTCCCTGGAAGCTCAGGAAGAGGCAACACCACCAGCTCTGCTGTCTGCTTTGGAGAGAGAACCTCCAGGGCCGACAACTGGAAGGAGAGATGGAAAGAGAGATTGTAATGTTCAAAACACCTCCAACATCAAAAACTGACATTTTAACCTGGGTGAACTGATCTGTGAAAACATTACTGATGTACAGACTTAACTAGAATACTTTACAACCCATTTATTGTGTCCTTAATAAAATATATGTATGTATAAACAAAGTGGCGTAGTCGGCAGAAAGTGAGGGTACAGGAGAGAAGTCTGTGTTGAGTTTCAACAGGTCGCTGAGGGACAGCAGGACTGAAAACCGTCCCAGGTTCTTCTGCAGCCAGGTCACACTGCTGTTAGAGTTGGACACACAGCCAGAGTCTGGAGGGAGGAGACCAAATGGTTAAGGTCAGAGATTAAATGAAGTTGAGAACAGTTTGCTGCTTTTACTCTAGTTGCTATCTTCCATACCTGAGGAGTTTTTGGTCAGGAAGGGCTGGATGAAGTATTTGACCACCAACTCTTGTCTCATCTGGTCCATTTGGTCAAATTGATTGCTGAACTCCCTCAGTCTGTGAGAAAGGAAATATAAATCATTGAGCCTCTAGATACGAGGTCCGCGCGGGACCTCTACCGGGAGCATCTTCCTAGAAATGTTGCTCTAGCGTTTGAACGGTTTGAGCAGGACTCGATAGAAGGGAAGAGGACGACTGCGACAGAATCTGCTCAGAATGACTGCAGAAAATGAATTGAAAGCAATGATGACCTTTTCTTCTACACAGAAGATCAGGCACATTTATTGCCTAAAGATTTTCCCTGATGTTTTCCTGACCTTTCCAATACATTTCTGCTGCATTTCCAACACTTTAAACCACACTTCCTTCTGTCTGAAATGTGGCAATACCCCAATTAGACATTTCAACTGTGATATTTAGTGCTTCTGACTGAAATGTGTCATTACCCCAATTAGACATTTCAACTGTGATATTTAGTGCTTCTGACTGAAATTTGGCATTACCCCAATTAGACATTTCAACTGTGATATTTAGTGCTTTCATTGAGGTAATGGCAATAAGGTACACTTCTAATGTTTCATCAAATACAATATTGACATGTGTTTCAGATACCACTAGATGTTCTTAAATAGAGAATGAAAAAGCTTGATGAAAACAAATGATGTTTTCGGGCAGTAAATATCCTTGAGAAAACACTTAGTTTCTAGAGGGTTAACCCTCTGGGTGCGACGGCCTTAATGGTGGGTTAACCCCTGACCCCTGACCCCAACCCATTATTTCTCCCCTTGTGTTTGACCGAGAAATATCCAGGAAATTGTATTGGATTCCTCTCAGTCAGCTGAACGCACCAATATCTGCTACTAATTGCTGGGACAAACAGAGTCCCCTCTCGAGGGGTATTGTCAAGACGACATGGTCAATAAAATATTATTTGATATACCTCTGTCAAATGTTGTATAGCTAAAGAGGACCTAAATTATGAGGACCTAATAATGAGGACCTAATAATGAGGACCTAATAATGAGGACCTAATAATGAGGACCTAAATAATGAGGACCTAAATAATGAGGACCTAAATAATGAGGACCTAATAATGAGGACCTAAATAATGAGGACCTAAATAATGAGGACCTAAATAATGAGGACCTAAATAATGAGGACCTAAATAATGAGGACCTAATAATGAGGACCTAAATTATGAGGACCCAGTGTTACGAGGCGGTTCTAAAACATACATCTGTTGATACGAGTCACAGCTGAGGTTCTTGGTGCTGAGGCAGTGCAGAAACCCTCCTGATGCAGACGGCAGGAACAGTCTCAGACGCCCAGAGAACCACTTCCTGATGACATCACTGTCTCTCAGCTGATCCTCAGTCAGTCTGTTGACCCGGATCTCTCCAATCACATCCAGCGCCTGGGATACTGCTGGACCAATGACAGGTTTGGACTGGGGAGGAAGAGGTCGGTCATTCAATAACAGAACAACAGGGCCACGTTCAGTTGCAAAACACTCTCGAACGTTGCAGATAGAAAACTATGAATAGAACCGCCGTGATTCCTACATAACATATTCCTATGTGAACTTTCCAAAACGTTGCATCATGCTGAATGCACCCCACACATTGAAGGAACATTGATCTACTGTATATTCTCACCATATTAGAGAACATGTCCAGAGCTTGGTCTAAGACAGAGGTCAGTTTGGTGAGGAGAACCTTCCACGTCTCTTTAGAGTGAGAGGAGTTGCCGGGCAGGTTACATCTCAGAAGAGACACCAGGTGTTCTGCAGTGAAGTCTTTCAGCTTCGAGAGAGAAGAAAAGATGATATATGGAGTCAATGAATGAATACATGTAGAGGGTTTTCTCTACCTTGGTGTATCTCTACAGTTTCTCTTTGTCTCTCATCCACTAGAATCACGGCTGTAGTGGAAAAATCTCACCGATGCACAGGCATACTCCTCCAGGGTAAAGTTACAGGGCACGTTCGTGGTATTTGATGTCGCCAAATAGCTTTGTAGCAAATCACTGTAGAAGAATCAAATATAACAAACGGTCATATCACTGATCACCATAAGGGTTTTCTAAACGGATTAAGACCAGGTAGATCTTAGATACAGGTGATACACTTGTTACCTGGCATTTCCTTCACAGACTCTGGTATCTGCAGATGACCAGGAGAAATAGAGACATACATGTTTAGATTTAGACTCTCATGCGGCAATATATACGATACAGCAGGTATCACATCTGTTGTTGCTGTTAGAGAAAACACTTACCGTTCGCTGGTGTTATTGGACACTGAAAGAGACAGAAGATATTATATTACAAAGGTATCAATAATAATAGGCCATTTCATTACAGTAGTCAATTACAGTAGTCAATTACAGTAGTCAATTACAGTAGTTACATAACTTTTTGACAGTGGTCAATTACAGTAGTTACATTACCTCATTACAGCAGTCAATTACAGTAGTTACATTACTTCATTACAGTAGTCAATTACAGTAGTTACATTACCTCATTACAGTAGTCAATTACAGTAGTTACATTACTTCATTACAGTAGTAAATTACATTACAGTATTACATTACCTCATTACAGTAGTCAATTACAGTATTACATTACCTCATTACAGTAGTCAATTACAGTAGTTACATTACCTCATTACAGTAGTCAATGAAAGATATAATAACAAAAAAAGAGATACATTCTTACCTTCATATTCACTGGCAAGCAATCTGTCAACAAAAGTTAGAAAACACATTGAAAAATAGTCAGTTGATATCTTGTTTTGAATAATCTTATTCGTGTTAAAATAGTCAACGTGGTTAATGAAGGACGACTGACCTTCTGGAGCGGTCTGCATCAGGTTGTCTATAATGGCCTGAATAACTGGCTCCATCTCCGGAGGTGCAGACGCTAAGGCCTGGTACAGACGCTCAAAGCTGAGACAGACACAGACAAACAGACATGTCAAAGTGTAGTAGTGGCGCTTTGTGGTTTTACAAGGTCATTAAGATAAAAACGACCTCTTCGTCGTTAAGACTTCTGTTGAATCCACTTACATGGTCTTAAAGCTGTCACATGGTAGCATCATCTGAAAAAGGACATCAATATAACATCAATATAACAACAAGAACAATAACATCAATATAACAAGAACAATAACATCAATATAACAACAAGAACAATAACATCAATATAACAACAAGATAAAGTATCAATATCAGTTAGAACTGTTGTTTACTAAATGCACAAAGTGTTACCTCTTCAGAGAGCCTGACGAGGTGGTACAGGAACTCAGGGAGTCTCCTCTCCTTTGGTGACTCGGTCAGGTAGTCAAACACTGTGTTGATGATGACATCTTTCCCTGGAAGACCAGGAAGAGGCAACACCACCAGCTCTGCTGTCTGTTTTGGAGAGAGAACCTCCAGGGCCGACAACTGGAAGGAGGGGAGACAAGAAGGTTATCAATACTTGATAAGGACAAATATCTACGAATAATCATTGTGGCGTAGTCGGCAGGAAAACGAGGCGTTACAGGAGAGAAGTCTGTGTTGAGATTCAACAGGTTCCCGAGGACACAAGAACTGAGAACGACCCCAGGTTCTTCTGCAGCCAGTCCACACTGCTGTTAGAGTTGAACACACAGCCAGAGTCTGGAGGGAGGGGGGATTATTAACATACAGACATAAACATCAAAACACAAACATGCCAATGGCCTAAACCTATCCAAACTCGCAGGTCTACATTGTGTAATGTTTTTATATGTCATCACCAACTATAAAAAATAAAAATACATTTAAAAAACATTGTGATATACTTGACAAACTAACCAATCAACAATTGAAAAACAAACATCCAATCAGCTGATGATTACCTGATGTGGGTCGAGACAGGAAGGGGACGACCAGCTCCTTCAGAACCAGCTGCTGCTGCTCCAGGTTCATGTGATCAAACTGGCCTCCAAACTCCTTCACCCTGAAAGTAACATGTGAGTAATGTGTATAAGTTATAAGGACCTAACATTTAGGGGACATAACATAATGAGGACCTAATACCTACATTATGAGGACCTAATACCTACATTATGAGGACCTAACACCTACATTATGAGGACCTAATACCTACATTATGAGGACCTAATACCTACATTATGAGGACCTAACACCTACATTATGATGACCTAATACCTACATTATGAGGACCTAATACCTACATTATGAGGACCTAATACCGACATTATGAGGACCTAATACCAACATTATGAGGACCTAACACCTAACTTTGTGAGGACCTGACACACTAAGGTCATAAACCCAAATAGTAACCACTTACACAGCTTGGTAAGAGTCACAGCTGAGGTTCTTGGTGCTGAGGCAGTGCAGAAACCCTCCTGATGCAGATGGCAGAAACGCTCTCAGACGCCCAGAGAACCACTTCCTGATGACATCACTGTCTCTCAGCTGATCCTCAGTCAGTCTGTTGACCCTGATCTCTCCAATCACATCCAGCACCTGGGATAGTGCTGGGCTAATCACAGGCTCAGACTGGGGAGGAAGAGATGTGGTTGGTTACTTCAAGGTTTGGCAAACCCTGACCCGATATATCATATACTTACTTGAACTTTAACCTCAAACTAGGCCAACCCTAAACCATTCCTGGCCTTGAACACAATTGTTAAATTTTATGCTCAATTCGGAAAATATAGGGCTGAGAAATTGGTTAAGTCGACATTGGTAAGGACACCCGCAATGTTTTCAGAATCAGACGTACCTGGTTGGAGAGAAGTACAAGAGCCTGATCCAGAACTGCAGAAGCTTTGGTGAAGAACAGCTTCCAGGTCTCTTTGGAGTCTGTGTTGTTCTCTGATAGTTTACATTTCAGCAGTGTGACCAGGTTCTCAGCTTTGAGGTCTTTCAGCTGTGGGAAAAGAGAAGTATTTTAGCCACTATAACTACTTCCATTGCACATTGTTTCAACCTTTCAGGGAGTGAGACAGTCCTAGTCCTTTGTGATGGTTTTTGGCCTTTATTGAAGAGATGGTCAAGTGTAGGAAAGACAGAGGGTGAGTCAAAGGGCTGTGGGACGGATTTGAACCGGGGGACTGTAACTGCTCGACCACATGTCACTTTCCACTGTAGTTAACATAAACCACCAGTGAATGTTTATTTATTTATTTAATTTTACCTTTATTTAACTAGGCAAGTCAGTTAAGAACAAATTCTTATTTTCAATGACGGCCTCGGAACAGTGGGTTAACTGCCTGTTCAGGGGCAGAACGACAGATTTGTACCTTGTCAGCTCGGGGGTTTGAACTTGCAACCTTCCGGTTCCTAGTCCAACACTCTAACCACTAGGCTACCCTGCCACCGCAATATAACTCATCCAAATGTTAAATGTAGTGTTCATTTCTACGACTCATAAACACAGAAAGCCAAAGGCTATAAGCACAAAGCCAGTGATATATAAGTACAAACATGATTGTCTCAAGCCAGTTCAACCCAGACCTGTGAGCAGGCGTATTGTTTGATGCTGTAGTCACATAGACGTCCCGTCGAGATCCCAGAGTCCAAGAGCTGTTGTAGAGCAGAGCTATAACACGGGTAAGACAGAAGTATCAGTGTCAAACTCACAACCAACTCTCACTATCAGGATCTGTGTGTTTCAATCATTTGGATGGACTAGGTTTGCAGAATTCTGGGAAGTTTCCCAAAACGCCCAACTTTTCAGAAAAACAGTTTGGAAGATTCCAGATAACTTGATTATTTCCTCCTTATTCTTTACATCTTCCAACCAAGAATAAATATATATATATATCATTTTGGGACAGTTACAAGAATGTTGCAACCCTAGTCTGGTCTGAATAATGTCTTACTGTACCTGTCAACTCCGGCACAGACTCTTGTTGCTGAGAGATAAAAAGAAAAACAAGGATACAGAACATTTGATATTGGATTAAATGTGCAGTTCTGGGATAAAGATTGGGGTTCAGTATCAAGTTGTTGTTTACTAAACGACATTTACCATTGTGTGATGACACTGGACACTGGAAAACAAGAGAGATAAAATAATCACTAAGGAAAGTCTCTGATAAGAGTCGTACTGTTGTCCACTCCTCCTATTTTCAGTTCAGGGTAATATAAGAAGCATAAAGAACAATGTTCTTTGACAATCTGGAAACATTTTTATGATACATGAACTGACTTGCCTGTTGGTTAACTGGTACCAGAGAACAATCTATTCACATGAAAACAAAATACAAAGAGATTAAATTGTGTAAAAAAAATAGAATAAAAATGATATCTGGAATCTGATTTGAGAAAAAGACAGTGCTCCTGACTCACCCATTGGTGCAGATTCTGTGAGGTCATAAACACTGGCCCAGACGATTGGCTCCATCTCTTGAGGCAACACTGACATGGCTTGGTACAGCCTCACAAAACTGTGGAAAACAAAAACAATGTCATTTAAAAGATTGGTCTCTTTAATCTTTTCACATGAACATAGAGAATATTTATGCAATTAATAGATCCGCATATCATGGATCTTCTAATCAACCTATTGTCTCAAGTTTGACTTACATGGTCTGGTACACCGTGCAGCCGACTGGAGTCTGGGGAGAGGATAGAAGTTAACATCAACATATTGAATCAATACTACAATGTTTTTTTTCAGTTAACTCAAAGACAGCTTTACAAGGTGTTTACTAATAATATTTGGGGTCATTACCACCACAGACAGCCTGGAGAGGTGGTACAGGAACTCAGGGAGTCTCCTCTCCTTTGGTGACTTAGAAAGGAAGTCAAACACTGTGTTGATGATGACATCTTTCCCTGGAAGACCAGGGAGAGGCAACACCACCAGCTCTGCTGTCTGTTTTGGAGAGAGAACCTCCAGGGCTGACAACTGGAAGGAGAGAGGTGGAAAGAGAGAGATTGTAATGTTCAAAACACCTCCAACATCAAAAACTGACATTTTAACCTGGGTGAACTGATCTGTGAAAACTTTACTGATGTACAGACTTAACTAGAATACTTTACAACCCATTTATTGTGTCCTTAATAAAATATATGTATGTATAAACAAAGTGGCGTAGTCGGCAGAAAGTGAGACGTACAGGAGAGAAGTCTGTGTTGAGTTTCAACAGGTCGCTGAGGGACAGCAGGACTGAAAACCGTCCCAGGTTCTTCTGCAGCCAGGTCACACTGCTGTTAGAGTTGGACACACAGCCAGAGTCTGGAGGGAGGAGACCAAATGGTTAAGGTCAGAGATTAAATGAAGATGAGGAACAGTTTGCTGCTTTTACTCTAGTTGCTATCTTCCATACCTGAGGAGTTTTTGGTCAGGAAGGGCTGGATGAAGTATTTGACCACCAGCTCTTGTCTCATCTGGTCCATTTGGTCAAATTGATTGCTGAACTCCCTCAGTCTGTGAGAAAGGAAATATAAATCATTAAGCCTCTAGATACGTGGTCCGCGCGTGACCTCTACTGGGAGCATCTTCCTAGAAATGTTGCTCTAGCGTTTGAACGGTTTGAGCAGGACTCGATAGAAGGGAAGAGGACGACTGTGACAGAATCTGCTCAGAATGACTGCAGAAAATGAATTGAAAGCAATGATGACCTTTTTCTTCTACACAGAAGATCAGGCACATTTATTGCCTAAAGATTTTCCCTGATGTTTTCCTGACCTTTCCAATACATTTCTGCTGCATTTCCAACACTTTAAACCACACTTCCTTCTGTCTGAAATGTGGCAATACCCCAATTAGACATTTCAACTGTGATATTTAGTGCTTCTGACTGAAATGTGTCATTACCCCAATTAGACATTTCAACTGTGATATTTAGTGCTTCTGACTGAAATTTGGCATTACCCCAATTAGACATTTCAACTGTGATATTTAGTGCTTTCATTGAGGTAATGGCAATAAGGTACACTTCTAATGTTTCATCAAATACAATATTGACATGTGTTTCAGATACCACTAGATGTTCTTAAATAGAGAATGAAAAAGCTTGATGAAAACAAATGATGTTTTCGGGCAGTAAATATCCTTGAGAAAACACTTAGTTTCTAGAGGGTTAACCCTCTGGGTGCGACGGCCTTAATGGTGGGTTAACCCCTGACCCCTGACCCCAACCCATTATTTCTCCCCTTGTGTTTGACCGAGAAATATCCAGGAAATTGTATTGGATTCCTCTCAGTCAGCTGAACGCACCAATATCTGCTACTAATTGCTGGGACAAACAGAGTCCCCTCTCGAGGGGTATTGTCAAGACGACATGGTCAATAAAATATTATTTGATATACCTCTGTCAAATGTTGTATAGCTAAAGAGGACCTAAATTATGAGGACCTAATAATGAGGACCTAATAATGAGGACCTAATAATGAGGACCTAATAATGAGGACCTAAATAATGAGGACCTAAATAATGAGGACCTAAATAATGAGGACCTAATAATGAGGACCTAAATAATGAGGACCTAAATAATGAGGACCTAAATAATGAGGACCTAAATAATGAGGACCTAAATAATGAGGACCTAATAATGAGGACCTAAATTATGAGGACCCAGTGTTACGAGGCGGTTCTAAAACATACATCTGTTGGTAAGAGTCACAGCTGAGGTTCTTGGTGCTGAGGCAGTGCAGAAACCCTCCTGATGCAGACGGCAGGAACAGTCTCAGACGCCCAGAGAACCACTTCCTGATGACATCACTGTCTCTCAGCTGATCCTCAGTCAGTCTGTTGACCCGGATCTCTCCAATCACATCCAGCGCCTGGGATACTGCTGGACCAATGACAGGTTTGGACTGGGGAGGAAGAGGTCGGTCATTCAATAACAGAACAACAGGGCCACGTTCAGTTGCAAAACGCTCTCGAACGTTGCAGATAGAAAACTATGAATAGAACCGCCGTGATTCCTACATAACATATTCCTATGTGAACTTTCCAAAACGTTGCATCATGCTGAATGCACCCCACACATTGAAGGAACATTGATCTACTGTATATTCTCACCATATTAGAGAACATGTCCAGAGCTTGGTCTAAGACAGAGGTCAGTTTGGTGAGGAGAACCTTCCACGTCTCTTTAGAGTGAGAGGAGTTTCCGGGCAGGTTACATCTCAGAAGAGACACCAGGTGTTCTGCAGTGAAGTCTTTCAGCTTCGAGAGAGAAGAAAAGATGATATATGGAGTCAATGAATGAATACATGTAGAGGGTTTTCTCTACCTTGGTATTTCCATGTCTTTGCATCTCATACATTAGAATCACGGCCGTAGTGAAAGAATCTCACCGATACACAGACATACTCCTCACATTATTAATTACTTAACGAACCAGATCAGCACAATGATATCTATTGGTCCAAGAGGAAATATTGGTTTTTACTTTAGAAGCCACTAATTACCTGTGAACAAGCATACTGTTCCAAGCTGAAATTGCATAGAACTTCTGTCATATTCCCCGTGTGCAGGTGGTGTTGTAGTGGATAGCTGTGGAGAATTGAAAAGACTTAGCAGAGGTTTGTACTAGGGTTGAATGGCGGGAACCGCCATGACAGCGATTTACCGCACAAAACCCCTCAATTTTCACGGGATAAATAACTGCGAGAAACCGGTAAACGATAAGAAATGATTTACAGTTTCTGATCAGCATGGCGTGAAATGGAACTGTGACATTATATGAGATGTCTCAGGGTGGGGACAGACGGCACCGTCTCAGGGTGGGGACAGACGGCACCGTCTCAGGGTGGGGACAGACGGCCCCGTCTCAGGCTGGGGACAGACGGCCCGTCTCAGGGTGGGGACAGACGGCCCTCCCAGACGGCCCGTCTCAGGGTGGGGACAGACGGCCCCGTCTCAGGGTGGGGACAGACGGCCCCGTCTCAGGGTGGGGACAGACGGCCCGTCTCAGGGTGGGGACAGACGGCCCCGTCTCAGGGTGGGGACAGACGGCCCGTCTCAGGGTGGGGACCCCAGTCTCAGGGTGGGGACAGACGGCCCGTCTCAGGGTGGGGACAGACGGCCCAGTCTCAGGGTGGGGACAGACGGCCCAGTCTCAGGGTGGGGACAGACGGCCCCGTCTCAGGGTGGGGACAGACGGCCCAGTCTCAGGGTGGGGACAGACGGCCCCGTCTCAGGGTGGGGACAGACGGCCCGTCTCAGGGTGGGGACAGACGGCCCAGTCTCAGGGTGGGGACAGACGGCCCCGTCTCAGGGTGGGGACAGACGGCCCCGTCTCAGGGTGGGGACAGACGGCCCCGTCTCAGGGTGGGGACAGACGGCCCCGTCTCAGGGTGGGGACAGACGGCCCCGTCTCAGGGTGGGGACAGACGGCCCCGTCTCAGGGTGGGGACAGACGAGGGTGGGGACAGACGGCCCCGTCTCAGGGCCCCGTCTCAGGGGGACAGACGGCCCCGTCTCAGGGTGGGGACAGGGCCCGTCTCACAGACGGCCCCGTCTCAGGGTGGGGACAGCGGCCCCGTCTCAGGGTGGGGACAGACGGCCCCGTCTCAGGGTGGGGACAGACGGCCCCGTCTCAGGGTGGGGACAGACGGCCCCGTCTCAGGGTGGGGACAGACGGCCCGTCTCAGGGTGGGGACAGACCCCGTCTCAGGGTGGGGACAGACGGCCCCGTCTCAGGGTGGGGTGGGGGACAGACGGCCCGTCTCAGGGTGGGGACAGACGGCCCGTCTCAGGGTGGGGACAGACGGCCCGTCTCAGGGTGGGGACAGGGACGGCCCCGTCTCAGGGTGGGGACAGACGGCCCCGTCTCAGGGTGGGGACAGACGGCCCCGTCTCAGGGTGGGGACAGACGGCCCCGTCTCAGGGTGGGGACAGACGGCCCCGTCTCAGGGTGGGTGGGGACAGACGGCCCCGTCTCAGGGTGGGGACAGACGGCCCCGTCTCAGGGTGGGGACAGACGGCCCCGTCTCAGGGTGGGGACAGACGGCCCCGTCTCAGGGTGGGGACAGACGGCCCCGTCTCAGGGTGGGGACAGACGGCCCCGTCTCAGGGTGGGGACAGACGGCCCCGTCTCAGGGTGGGGACAGACGGCCCCGTCTCAGGGTGGGGACAGACGGCCCCGTCTCAGACAGACGGCCCCGTCTCAGGGTGGGGACAGACGGCCCCGTCTCAGGGTGGGGACAGACGGCCCCGTCTCAGGGTGGGGACAGACGGCCCCGTCTCAGGGTGGGGACAGACGGCCCCGTCTCAGGGTGGGGACAGACGGCCCCGTCTCAGGGTGGGGACAGACGGCCCGTCTCAGGGTGGGGACAGACGCCCCGTCTCAGGGTGGGGACAGACGGCCCGTCTCAGGGTGGGGACAGACGGCCCGTCTCAGGGTGGGGACCCGTCTCAGGGTGGGGACCGGCCCGTCTCAGGGTGGGGACAGGACCCGTCTCAGGGTGGGGACAGACGGCCCGTCTCAGGGTGGGGACAGACGGCCCCGTCTCAGGGTGGGGACAGACGGCCCCGTCTCAGGGTGGGGACAGACGGCCCCGTCTCAGGGTGGGGACAGACGGCCCGTCTCAGGGTGGGGACAGGCCCCGTCTCAGGGTGGGGACAGACGGCCCGTCTCAGGGTGGGGACAGACGGCCCCGTCTCAGGGTGGGGACAGGACCCCGTCTCAGACGGCAGACGGCCCGTCTCAGGGTGGGGACAGACGGCCCCGTCTCAGGGTGGGGACAGACGGCCCCGTCTCAGGGTGGGGACAGACGGCCCCGTCTCAGGGTGGGGACAGACGGCCCCGTCTCAGGGTGGGGACAGACGGCCCCGTCTCAGGGTGGGGACAGACCCCCGTCTCAGGGTGGGACAGCGGCCCGTCTCAGGGTGGGGACAGACGGCCCCGTCTCAGGGTGGGGACAGACGGCCCCGTCTCAGGGTGGGGACAGACGGCCCCGTCTCAGGGTGGGGACAGACGGCCCCGTCTCAGGGTGGGGACAGACGGCCCCGTCTCAGGGTGGGGACAGACGGCCCCGTCTCAGGGTGGGGACAGACGGCCCCGTCTCAGGGTGGGGACAGACGGCCCCGTCTCAGGGTGGGGACAGACGGCCCCGTCTCAGGGTGGGGACAGACGGCCCCGTCTCAGGGTGGGACGGCCCCGTCTCAGGGCCCGGCCCCGTCTCAGGGTGGGGACAGACGGCCCCGTCTCAGGGTGGGGACAGACGGCCCCGTCTCAGGGTGGGGACAGACGGCCCCGTCTCAGGGTGGGGACAGACGGCCCCGTCTCAGGGTGGGGACAGACGGCCCGTCTCAGGGTGGGGACAGACGGCCCCAGTCTCAGGGTGGGGACAGACGGTGGGGACAGACGGCCCCGTCTCAGGGTGGGGACAGACGGCCCCAGTCTCCAGGGGTGGGGACAGACGGCCCCGTCTCAGGGTGGGGACAGACGGCCCCGTCTCAGGGTGGGGACAGACGGCCCCGTCTCAGGGTGGGGACAGACGGCCCCGTCTCAGGGTGGGACAGACGGCCCCGTCTCAGGGTGGGGACAGACGGCCCCGTCTCAGGGTGGGGACAGACGGCCCCGTCTCAGGGTGGGGACAGACGGCCCCGTCTCAGGGTGGGGACAGACCCCGTCTCAGGGTGGGGACAGACCCCGTCTCAGGGTGGGGACAGACGGCCCCGTCTCAGGGTGGGGACAGACGGCCCCGTCTCAGGGTGGGGACAGACGGCCCCGTCTCAGGGTGGGGACAGACGGCCCCGTCTCAGGGTGACAGGGCCCCGTCTCAGGGTGGGGACGGCCCGTCTCAGGGTGGGGACAGACGGCCCCGTCTCAGGGTGGGGACAGACGGCCCCGTCTCAGGGTGGGGACAGACGGCCCCGTCTCAGGGTGGGGACAGACGGCCCCGTCTCAGGGTGGGGACAGACGGCCCCGTCTCAGGGTGGGGACAGACGGCCCCGTCTCAGGGTGGGGACAGACGGCCCCGTCTCAGGGTGGGGACAGACGGCCCCGTCTCAGGGTGGGGACAGGGACTCAGGGTGGGGACAGACGGCCCCGTCTCAGGGGGACAGACGGCCCCGTCTCAGGGGGACAGACGGCCCCGTCTCAGGGTGGGGACAGACGGCCCCGTCTCAGGGTGGGGACAGACGGCCCCGTCTCAGGGTGGGGACAGACGGCCCCGTCTCAGGGTGGGGACAGACGGCCCCGTCTCAGGGTGGGGACAGACGGCCCGTCTCAGGGTGGGGACAGACGGCCCCGTCTCAGGGTGGGGACAGACGGCCCCGTCTCAGGGTGGGGACAGACGGCCCCGTCTCAGGGTGGGGACAGACGGCCCCGTCTCAGGGTGGGGACAGACGGCCCCGTCTCAGGGTGGGGACAGACGGCCCCGTCTCAGGGTGGGGACAGACGGCCCCGTCTCAGGGTGGGGACAGACGGCCCCGTCTCAGGGTGGGGACAGACGGCCCCGTCTCAGGGTGGGGACAGACGGCCCCGTCTCAGGGTGGGGACAGACGGCCCGTCTCAGGGTGGGGACAGACGGCCCCGTCTCAGGGTGGGGACAGACGGCCCCGTATTTAATATATATCAGGCTCAGGTAGCATCAAGTTTACATTTTCATTCTGATCAAAGTTCTAATAATAATCCAGACAGACGCTTTATAATGCTTCTGAATGACACTTCCGGTTTTGGCAGGAAATACCGGGTCCCCCGGGAGAAAAGTGATTTAGGAACGTTTGTAAAATACCGGAAAATATTAAACCCTAGTATGTACAGTAGCAGACTAGCTATAATGTTAGCTGAGCATTAGCACACCTAGCATTAGCACGTTAGCACTAGAACAGCAGAACCTAGCATTAGCACGTTAGCACTAGAACAGCAGCACCTAGCATTAGCACGTTAGCACTAGAACAACAGCACCTAGCATTAGCACGTTAGCACTAGCATAACACCAATCATTAGCACGTTAGCACTAGCATAACACCAATCATTAGCACTAGAACAACAGGACCTAGCATAAATGTAATGTGATGTATCCATACCTGTTGACTCCAGCACAGACTCTGGTATCTGTAGATGGTCACAGATGAAAGAGATTAGTATGTTTCTTGTCATTTATTTGTTTCAGACCAATGCACAGTACATCTGCATCTTATTACCCGATAGCACTGTTAAATACAGATATGTAAATATATGCAAATAAACTTACAATTAAATGGTGTTGATGGGCACTGAAAATTAAACAGTTATTTAAATTACAATTGTGATCTTTTGAAAGTACAACATGAATCTTTTCCTGAAGTATTTAAATGTATTCAATATATTTTTCTGCCTACCTGTTCATCCAATCCACAACCTGACCAAACAAACAAACACATGTGGTAAACAACAGGGCATGATGGGAAATATTTGTGAGGATTTATTTAGACCATCAACAACATGAAGGCTTGATGAAAAGATTCTAAGTGCGACTGACCTTCTGGAGCGGTCTGCATCAGGTTGTCTATGTTGGCCCAGACGACTGGCTCCATCTCTGGAGATGCAGACGATACGGCCTGGTACAGACGCTCAAAGCTGAGACAGACACAATGGAGACGTCAATAACATAATTAACCACTGCATTTCACAGAACAGAGGTTCCAACATACGGCCTGGTACAGACGCTCAAAGCTGAGACAGACACAATGGAGACGTCAATAACATAATTAACCACTGCATTTCACAGAACAGAGGTTCCGACATTGCTTTGTGTTTCAAAGAGGCAGAGCTTCAGTTCTCCCATGTAGTCTAACTTACATGATTTTGTACGATTTGCAGGGCATCGTTGTCTGAAACAAAACATTATGAAAGAGTTTAATTATAATGGTGAAAAAGGTGTTTTCAGGTTGTCGTATCCTGCCTCAAAATGTTGGGTCGCATTGTTAGGCTAGCTCATTGTTGACCAGTAGAGCTGTGTTACCTCCGCAGACAGCCTTATGAGGTGGTACAGGAAGTCAGGGAGTTTCCTCTCCTTTGGTGACTCGGTCAGGAAGTCAAACACTGTGTTGATGATGACATCTTTCCCTGGAAGACCAGGAAGAGGCAACACCACCAGCTCTGCTGTCTGCTTTGGAGAGAGAACCTCCAGGGCTGACAACTGGAAGAGAGGAAACAAGAGGGTTATTAAACATTAGATTCAGTTCCTCTATCAAATGTTAGAAACATATCAATTGCTGATATGATGACTCAATATAATCACTGAATACATATATCCAAATATCTATGTACTGTATAATCATGGACCGCATAGTGAAGGAAAAGCAGCCAACAAGTGCTCAGCCTATGTGGGAACTCCTTCAAGACGGTTGGAAAAGCATTCCAGGTGAAGCTGGTTGAGAGAATGCCGAGAGTGTGCAAAGCTCTCATCAAGGCAAAGTGTGGCTATTTGAAGAATCTCAAATATAAAATATGTTTGGATTTGTTTAACACTTTTTATGGTTACTACATGATTCCATATGTGTTATTTAATAGTTTGGATTTCTTCACTATTATTCTACAATGTAGAAAATGGCTTAAAAAAATTAAGAAAAACCCTTGAATGAGTAGGTGTGTCCAAACTTTTGACCGGTCGTGTAATATACAGTATAAACATAGTGGTGCAGTCAGCAGACATTGAAACGTACATGACTCTCATACTTACAGCAGAGAAATGAGCATTTAGATCATAGAAATCCCTCAGAGGAGCGAATGCAGAGAATCCACCAAAGTTCTTGATCAGCCAGTCTGCACTGCTACTGGCTGAAGAGATGCACTGTGGGTCTGAGGATGGAAGCAGTGAAGGGATCCTATCAGTATATCAGAGGCCATTTTCGGGTTATAATGATTTATGTTTCTTTTAATAGTAATAATCCATATGCAGTGGGACTGCTGACTGCTGAAGATCACATGACAAAGAGTCTGACGTTTGCCACCATAGAGTTGTACAGAGATCGTAACGTTGTATCGGTGAGTACACGGGCAGCGTGTACTCATTAAGGCCATCTCCATTTTGAAGTAGTCTATTTTTTATTCCATTACTTCTATGTGTTGATAAACAAACTGAAAGGGTTTATACTTTTATTTTTTTAATCTAAACCTTATTTGACCAGGTAAAGTTGACTAAGAACACATTCAGATTTACAGCAACAACCTGGGGAATTGTTACAGGGGAGAAGAAGGGGGATGAATGAACCAATTGGAAGCTGGGGATGATTAGGTGGCCGTGATGGTATGAGGGCCAGATTGGGAATTTATCCAGGACACCGGGGTTAATACCCCTACTCTTACAATAATTGCCATGGGATATTTTAGTGGCCACAGAGAGTCAGAACACCCAGTTAACATCCCATCTGAAAGACGGCTCCCTACACAGGGCAATGTCCCCAAACACTGCCCTGGGGCATTGGGATATTTCTTTAGACCAGAGGAAAGATTGGCTCCTACTGGCCCTCCAACACCACATCCAGCAGCATCTGGTCTCCCATTCAGGGACAGACCAGGACCGACCCTGCTTAGTTTCAGTGGCCAAGCCAGCAGCACCTGGTCTCCCATTCAGGGACAGACCAGGACCGACCCTGCTTAGTTTCAGTGGCCAAGCCAGCAGCACCTGGTCTCCCATTCAGGGACAGACCAGGACCGACCCTGCTTAGTTTCAGTGGCCAAGCCAGCAGCACCTGGTCTCCCATTCAGAGACAGACCAGGACCGACCCTGCTTAGTTTCAGTGGCCAAGCCAGCAGCACCTGGTCTCCCATTCAGAGACAGACCAGGACCGACCCTGCTTAGTTTCAGTGGCCAAGCCAGCAGCACCTGGTCTCCCATTCAGAGACAGACCAGGACCGACCCTGCTTAGTTTCAGTGGCCAAGCCAGCAGCACCTGGTCTCCCATTCAGGGACAGACCAGGACCGACCCTGCTTAGTTTCAGTGGCTAAGCCAGCAGTGGGATGCAGGGTGTGTTGTTTAAACATGTATAAAGTCAAGGTTGGTCATTTATTGGCCACTTGCAGTTGTGGAATGCCTTATGTGATCCTTCCTTAACCTATAGGATGTCCCGCCCAGTTGACTACTTCAAAATGGTGAAAGTCATCAACGTTGCTGCCCATGCTACAACTGTATTTTGGGAAATAGAGTCCTCTATACAACTCTATGCTTGCCACATGTAACTGGAAGTGATATGTCCCAACTTATATTTAAGCAATAAGGCATGTGGGTGTTGTGGTATATGGCCAATATACCACGGCTAAGGGCTGTTCTTAGGAACAGCACTTTGCGGAGTACAGCCATTAGCCGTGGTATATTAGCCATATACCACAACCACTCCCCGAGGTACTTTATTGCTATTATAAACTGGTTACCAACATAAATAAAGCAGTACAAATACATGGGTTTTTTTGGCCTGGAGAACTGATCAATCAGAACTCTGACCTGAGGAGTTGTGATTCAACAGGAAGGGCAACAGGAACTGTTTGTAGATCACATGACCCTGCATTTCATACATCTGCTCGTCCTCCTGGTCCATCAGCTTCATTTGTTCACTCAGCTCCTCCACACTGTGGAACCATAGATATAGTATTAGTAGTGTTACTCACAGGGCTTGGATGTTTTAGTATTAGGTTAGGTTTAGTGTTACTCACAGGGCTTGGTAGATGTGTTAATGTTAGGTTAGGTTAGGTTTAATGTTACTCACAGGGCTTGGTAGATGTGTTAATGTTAGGTTAGGTTAGGTTTAGTGTTACTCACAGGGATTGGTAGATGTATTAGTGTTAGGTTAGGTTTAGTGTTACTCACAGGGCTTGGTAGATGTATTAGTGTTAGGTTAGGTTTAGTGTTACTCACAGGGCTTGGTAGATGTATTAATGTTAGGTTAGGTTAGGTTTAGTGTTGATACTCACAGGGCTTGGTAGATGTATTAGTGTTAGGTTAGGTTAGGTTTAGTGTTGATACTCACAGGGCTTGGTAGATGTTTTAGTATTAGGTTAGGTTTAGTGTTACTCACAGGGCTTGGTAGATGTATTAATGTTAGGTTAGGTTTAGTGTTACTCACAGGGCTTGGTAGATGTATTAATGTTAGGTTAGGTTTAGTGTTACTCACAGGGCTTGGTAGATGTATTAGTGTTAGGTTAGGTTTAGTGTTGATACTCACAGGGCTTGGTAGATGTTTTAGTATTAGGTTAGGTTAGGTTTAGTGTTACTCACAGGGCTTGGTAGATGTATTAGTGTTAGGTTAGGTTTAGTGTTACTCACAGGGCTTGGAAGATGCTTTAGTGTTGAGTTAGGTTAGGTTTAGTTAGATACTCACAGGGCTTGGTAGATGTATTAGTGTTAGGTTAGGTTTAGTGTTACTCACAGGGCTTGGTAGATGTTTAATGTTAGGTTAGGTTTAGTGTTACTCACAGGGCTTGGTAGATGTATTTGTGTTAGGTTAGGTTTAGTGTTACTCACAGTGCTTGGAAGATGCTTTAGTGTTGAGTTAGGTTAGGTTTAGTGTTGATACTAACAGGGCTTGGTAGATGTATTAGTGTTAGGTTAGGTTTAGTGTTACTCACAGGGCTTGGTAGATGTATTAGTGTTAGGTTAGGTTTAGTGTTACTCACAGGGCTTGGTAGATGTATTAGTGTTAGGTTAGGTTTAGTGTTACTCACAGGGCTTGGTAGATGTATTAGTGTTAGGTTAGGTTTAGTGTTACTCACAGGGCTTGGAAGATGTTTAGTGTTAGGTTAGATTTAGTTAGATACTCACAGGGCTTGGTAGATGTATTTGTGTTAGGTTAGGTTTAGTGTTACTCACAGGGCTTGGAAGATGCTTTAGTGTTGAGTTAGGTTAGGTTTAGTTGATACTCACAGGGCTTGGTAGATGTATTAATGTTAGGTTAGGTTTAGTGTTACTCACAGGGCTTGGTAGACGGGGCAGGTGAAGTTCTTGGTGCTGAGGCAGGAGAGAAGGCCGGGGGGGACGGAGGGAAGCAGGGGCTTCAGTTTGATCTGGAACCAGAGCCTGATGAAGTCTGGGTCGTTGAGATTCTCCAGGGTCAGAGCCGGGGAGTCTGCCTGGCCAAACACCTCCTGGAAGTGGTGTGCCACCTCACTGAAGTTCTGTATGGGGAATATAAAATATTAAACATGGTCTAATTCATTTTGTGAGATCAGCAGCATAACTCTACAGTGTACATATTATGGTAAATGACCATTCGAGTTATAATTCATTCCACACTTAACATTCTGCGCAAATTTTTAAGCCCTCAAATATGTTCTAATGTCTAAATACGTCCCCTAATGATTGGTTGAGGCTTACCGCGGTGGAGAACTTCTGGACCAATGAGTTGAGCCGCCCGGTCAGCTCCACGACCAGACGCATAACAGTCTCCTCCGACAACGTCAAGTTGCTACGGGCAACACAGTGCAGGACGCGCGCCACTTTCTCCACAGCATTGGTCAACTAGAGCAAGAGAGGGGAGAGATGGAAAGTTTGTATTATTCTCATAATTATTATTTGTTTTAATTTCTGTTAATATTATTTGCGCTATTAACGTTATCCTTATTATTCCATTATTCATGTCTTATTTGACCATCGTTGATAGATTAGATAGATGATTAGATGAGTTTATTAGTCACATAGACAGGGTAGCAGATGTAATCGCAGGGTACAGTGTTAATTCTTATACTCCGAGCTCCAACAGTGCAGGTCAAAACATGTTTCACTTTGTTTTTTTTTCCTTTTCCACGTCAACAAAGTATGTTGAATTGAAAATGTTTTAATTTAATTGAAAGAGATCACGCGAGATCGAGATGTTGAGAGGTTGTCACGACATGTAGTCACCAGTAGGTGTCTCTGTACTCCTCTAATTCTACCTATATCAGTCAGAGGCCAACTATTATTGAAGCGAGAGAATCCTCGGTATCAAACATACTAATATAATATACATAATATAACAGCTATCGCCATAGCGATTTTGGCCGTGTTACAGCATGATTTTTATTTATTTCTTTTTATTTAACTCGGCAAGTCAGTTAAGAAAAAAATCTTGTTTACAATGATAACATTGCAGACGCACGCCAGATCTCACAACACCTGTATCAGCTAACCCCATCATATGATATAGTGATGTGATGCCCAACTGCTTTGTCGATTTGTCCGGGGTAGGCCCTCATTGTAAATAAGAATTTGTTCTTAACTGATTTGCCTAGTTAAATTAAGGTTAAATTTAAAAAAAAATCTCTATATATTTTTTAAAAGATGCAATGCAACACCTGTAATGTAACTGACATGATATATAGATGACATGATATATAGATGACATGTTATATAGATGACATGTTATAGATGTCATGTTATATAGATGTCATGATGATAGATGATGACATGTTATATAGATGACATGTTATATAGATGTCAGATGATGATATATAGATGACATGATATATAGATGACATAGATATATAGATGACATGATATATAGATGACATGATATAGATGTCATGATGATGTCAGATGATGACATGATATATAGATGACATGATATATAGATGTCATGATATATAGATATATAGATGATGATGATGATATATAGATGATGACATGATATATAGATGTCATGATATATAGATGTCATGATATATAGATGACATGATATATAGATGTCATGATATATAGATATATAGATGTCATGATATATAGATGACATGATATATAGATGATATATAGATGTCATGATATATAGATGACATGATATATAGATGACATGATATATAGATGTCATGATATATAGATGTCATGATATATGTCATGATATATAGATGACATGATATATAGATGTCATGATATATAGATGACATCATGATATATAGATGACATGATATATAGATGATGATATATAGATGACATGATATATAGATGACATGATATATAGATGACATGATATATAGATGTCATGATATATAGATGTCATGATATATAGATGTCATGATATATAGATGACATGATATATAGATGTCATGATATATAGATGATAGATGACATGATATATAGATGTCATGATATATAGATGTCATGATATATAGATGTCATGATATATAGATGACATGATATATAGATGATAGATGACATGATATATAGATGTCATGATATATAGATGTCATGATATATAGATGTCATGATATATAGATGACATGATATATAGATGTCATGATATATAGATGTCATGATATATAGATGTCATGATATATAGATGACATGATATATAGATGTCATGATATATAGATGTCATGATATATAGATGATAGATACATGATGATGTCATGATATATAGATGTAGATTACATGATATATAGATGTCATGATATATAGATGACATGATATATAGATGTGATATATAGATGTCATGATATATAGATGATAGATTACATGATATATAGATGACATGATATATAGATGATAGATGACATGATATATAGATGACATGATATATAGATGTCATGATATATAGATGTCATGATATATAGATGATGACATGATATATAGATGACATGATATATAGATGTCATGATATATAGATGTCATGATATATAGATGATGATATATAGATGACATGATATATAGATGACATGATATAGATAGATATATAGATGTCATGATATATAGATGTCATGATATATAGATGTATATAGATGATAGATGTCATGATATATAGATGTCATGATATATAGATGTCATGATATATAGATGTCATGATGATATATAGATGTCATGATATATAGATGTCATGATATATATATACATAGATGATGTCATGATATATAGATGATGATATATAGATGACATGATATATAGATGGATATATAGATGTCATGATATATAGATGATGATATATAGATGTCATGATATGATGATGATATATGATGATATAGATGACATGATATATAGATGACATGATATATAGATGTCATGATATATAGATGACATGATATATAGATGTCATGATATATAGATGACATGATATATAGATGTCATGATGATGACATGATATATAGATGTCATGATATATAGATGACATGTTATATAGACATTCAAGATGGTTTTGGGTCATAGTGTCATGATATAGATGACCTCTTCTCTCTAGGGTGATGCTACAGACATCAAGGGGCATATTGTCATGATATATAGATGGCTGTACCTCACCCCACATGACTTCTCCTCTAGGGTGATGCTACTATGTTTTGGGTGATGATATATAGATGACCTCTTCTCTAGGGTGATGCTACAGACATCAAGGGGCATAGTGTCATGATATAGATGACCTCTTCTCTAGGGTGATACTACAGACATCAAGGGGCATATTGTCATGATATATAGATGGCTGTAGCTACTCACCCCACATGACTTCTCCTCTAGGGTGATGCTACATATGTCTTGGGCCATAGTGTCATGCTATACAGATGGCTATAGCTACTCACCCCACATGACTTCTCCTCTAGGGTGATGCTACATATGTCTTGGGCCATATTGTCATTGTCCATGCTGTCCATGTCTGAGTTCAGGTAGCTACGGAGACATAGTAGAGACAATTAACACAACACAGATCGTCAGTAACGGTCAGTAAATATCATGATCAGTGACTTTCATGCATCAGCTATGGTACTATGGTTGTTACTAGCTACATCTGTCAGTATGGTACTATGGTTGGTACTAGCTCATCTGTCAGTATGGTACTATGTTTGGTACTGTGTTGGACATGTTTGGTACTAGCTACATCTGGGAGTATGGTACTATGGTTGGTACTAGATACATCTGGGAGTATGGTACTATGTTTGGTACTAGCTACATCTGGGAGTATGGTACTATGTTTGGTACTGTGTTGGACATGTTTGGTACTAGCTACATCTGGGAGTATGGTACTATGGTTGGTACTAGCTACATCTGGGAGTATGGTACTATGTTTGGTACTAGCTCCATCTGTCAGTATGGTACTATGGTTGGTACTAGCTCCATCTGTCAGTATGGTACTATGGTTGGTACTAGCTCCATCTGGGAGTATGGTACTATGTTTGGTACTAGCTCCATCTGTCAGTATGGTACTATGTTTGGTACTAGCTACATCTGGGAGTATGGTACTATGTTTGGTACTAGCTACATCTGTCAGTATGGTACTATGGTTGGTACTAGCTACATCTGGGAGTATGGTACTATGTTTGGTACTAGCTATATCTGGGAGTAGGGTTTTATGTTTGATACTAGCTATATCTGGGAGTAGGGTACTATGTTTGGTACTAGCTACATCTGGGAGTAGGGTTTATGTTTGGTACTAGCTCCATCTGGGAGTATGGTACTATGTTTGGTACTAGCTACATCTGTCAGTATGGTACTATGTTTGGTACTAGCTCCATCTGTCAGTATGGTACTATGTTTGGTACTAGCTACATCTGGGAGTATGGTACTATGTTTGGTACTAGCTCCATCTGTCAGTATGGTACTATGGTTGGTACTAGCTACATCTGGGAGTATGGTACTATGTTTGGTACTAGCTACATCTGGGAGTATGGTACTATGTTTGGTACTGTGTTGGACATGTTTGGTACTAGCTACATCTGGGAGTAGGGTTTTATGTTTGGTACTAGCTACATCTGGGAGTATGGTACTATGTTTGGTACTAGCTACATCTGTCAGTATGGTACTATGTTTGGTACTAGCTCCATCTGTCAGTATGGTATTATGGTTGGTACTAGCTACATCTGGGAGTATGGTACTATGTTTGGTACTAGCTATATCTGGGAGTAGGGTTTTATGTTTGATACTAGCTATATCTGGGAGTAGGGTACTATGTTTGGTACTAGCTACATCTGGGAGTAGGGTTTTATGTTTGGTACTAGCTCCATCTGGGAGTATGGTACTATGTTTGGTACTAGCTACATCTGTCAGTATGGTACTATGTTTGGTACTAGCTACATCTGGGAGTATGGTACTATGTTTGTTACTAGCTCCATCTGTCAGTATGGTACTATGGTTGGTACTAGCTACATCTGGGAGTATGGTACTATGTTTGGTACTAGCTACATCTGGGAGTATGGTACTATGTTTGGTACTGTGTTGGACATGTTTGGTACTAGCTACATCTGGGAGTATGGTACTATGTTTGGTACTAGCTACATCTGGGAGTAGGGTTTTATGTTTGGTACTAGCTACATCTGGGAGTATGGTACTATGTTTGGTACTAGCTACATCTGGGAGTATGGTACTATGTTTGGTACTAGCTATATCTGGGAGTAGGGTACTATGTTTGGTACTAGCTACATCTGGGAGTAGGGTTTTATGTTTGATACTAGCTATATCTGGGAGTAGGGTACTATGTTTGGTACTAACTACATCTGGGAGTATGGTACTATGGTTGGTACTAGCTACATCTGGGAGTATGGTACTATGGTTGGTACTAGCTACATCTGGGAGTATGGTACTATGTTTGGTACTAGCTACATCTGGGAGTATGGTACTATGTTTGGTACTAGCTATATCTGGGAGTAGGGTACTATGTTTGGTACTAGCTACATCTGGGAGTAGGGTACTATGTTTGGTACTAGCTACATCTGGGAGTATGGTACTATGTTTGGTACTAGCTACATCTGGGAGTATGGTTTTATGTTTGGTACTAGCTACATCTGGGAGTAGGGTTTTATGTTTGGTACTAGCTACATCTGGGAGTATGGTACTATGTTTGGTACTAGCTACATCTGGGAGTATGGTTTTATGTTTGGTACTAGCTACATCTGGGAGTAGGGTTTACATCTGGGAGTATGGTACTATGTTTGGTACTAGCTACATCTGGGAGTATGTATGGTACTAGTGTTTGGGTACTAGCTAGCTGGGAGTATGGTATCTAGGGGAGTAGGGTACTATGTTTGGTACTAGCTACATCTGGGAGTATGGTTGTATGTTTGGTACTAGCTTAGAATAATATATAATATATGCCATTTATCAGACGCTTTTATCCAAAGCGACTTACAGTCATGTGTGCATACATTCTACGTATGGGTGGTCCCGGGGATCGAACCCACTACCCTGGCATTACAAGCGCCATGCTCTACCAACTGAGCGCCATGCTCTATCAACTGAGCTACAGAAGAACTACTTAGAACACATTCTCATTTACAGCAACAACCTGGGGAATAGTTACAGGGGGGGTGGGGATGAGCCAACCAGGGGAATAGTTAAAGGGGAGAGGAGGGGGGGATGAGCCAACCTGGGGAATAGTTAAAGGGGAGAGGAGGGGGTGAGCCAACCTGGGGAATAGTTAAAGGGGAGAGGAGGGGGGATGAGCCAACCTGGGGAATAGTTAAAGGGGAGAGGAGGGGGGATGAGCCAACCTGGGGAATAGTTAAAGGGGAGAGGAGGGGGGATGAGCCAACCTGGGGAATAGTTACAGGGGGATGAGCCAACCTGGGGAATAGTTAAAGGGGAGAGGAGGGGGATGAGCCAACCTGGGGAATAGTTAAAGGGGAGAGGAGGGGGGTGAGCCAACCTGGGGAATAGTTACAGGGGAGAGGAGGGGGGATGAGCCAACCTGGGGAATAGTTACAGGGGAGAGGAGAGGGGGGGGATGAGCCAACCTGGGGAATAGTTACAGGGGAGAGGAGGGGGGATGAGCCAACCTGGGGAATAGTTACAGGGGAGAGGAGGGGGGTGAGCCAACCTGGGGAATAGTTACAGGGGAGAGGAGGGGGTGAGACAACCTGGGGAATAGTTACAGGGGAGAGGAGGGGGGGTGAGCCAACCTGGGGAATGAGGGGAGAGGAGGGGGGTGAGCCAACCTGGGGAATAGTTACAGAGGGAGGGGGGTGAGCCAACCTGGGGAATAGTTACAGGGGAGAGGAGGGGGGGGGGTGAGCCAACCTGGGGAATAGTTACAGGGGAGAGGAGGGGGGGGATGAGCCAACCTGGGGAATAGTTACAGGGGAGAGGAGGGGGGGTGAGCCAACCTGGGGAATAGTTACAGGGGAGAGGAGGGGGGGGGGGGTGAGCCAACCTGGGGAATAGTTACAGGGGAGAGGAGGGGGGGATGAGCCAACCTGGGGAATAGTTACAGGGGAGAGGAGGGGGATGAGCCAACCTGGGGAATAGTTACAGGGGAGAGGAGGGGGGATGAGCCAACCTGGGGAATAGTTACAAGTGAGAGGAGGGGGGTGAGCCAACCTGGGGAATAGTTACAGGGGGGGGTTGAGCCCACCTGGGGAATAGTTACAGGGGGGGGTGAGCCAACCTGGGGAATAGTTACAGGGGAGAGGAGGGGGGATGAGACAACCTGGGGAATAGTTACAGGGGGGGGGGGGGGGGTGAGCCAACCTGAGGAATAGTTACAGGGGAGAGGAGGGGGGGGGGTAAATGAGCCAACCTAGGGAATAGTTACCAATTGAGCCAATTGTAACCTGGGGATGATTAGGTGACCGTGATGATATGAGAGCCAGATGTAGTACCTACTATTATACTGGGTCTTTTGGCTCTACGTTTGAGACTACATATGTTTCTGTCTCTAGTGTTGTATTTGTCAGTATCTTTAGTGAACATTTTACTCACAACACTTTGTGGAAAACGGCCTTGAGGCTGCCAGGTATGTGCGTCTGGTCGGTGGGCAGGACACGGCGGAGAACAGGCACCACTACGTGGTCATACCAGTCCTCTACGTCCAATATGTCTTCCGTCCAGTCTTCTGGCTCGTCTTCCTGGGACCTGTAGTTCCCGGCCAGCTCGGCCAGAGTCCAGTTCAACACAACCTGAGTTAGAGTGGTGCTTCTGATCTCAGACAGGGGCTTCTGTGGAGGGGGAAGACAAACGGGGTTTGAGAGAGAGACAGGTTTATCTGTGGAGGGGGAAGACAGACGGGGTTAGAGAGAGAGACAGGTGTATCTGTGGAGGGGCTGAGAGACAGGTTTATCTGTGGAGGGGGAAGACAGACAGGGTTAGAGAGAGAGACAGGTTTATCTGTGGAGGGGGAAGACAGACGGGGTTAGAGAGAGAGACAGGTTTATCTGTGGAGGGGCTGAGAGACAGGTTTATCTGTGGAGGGGGAAGACAGACAGGGTTAGAGAGAGAGACAGGTTTATCTGTGGAGGGGGAAGACAGACGGGGTTAGAGAGAGAGACAGGTTTATCTGTGGAGGGGCTGAGAGACAGGTTTATCTGTGGAGGGGGAAGACAGACAGGGTTAGAGACAGACAGGGTTAGAAACAGACGGGGTTAGAGAGAGACAGGGTTAGAGAGAGACAGGGCCAGTAGAAGGCAGTGAGGAATGGTAAAGACAGGGCCTCATTTCTCGTCTGTGGTAGTAGACTGTGTGTGTGTGTGTGTGTGTGTGTGTGTGTGTGTGTGTGTGTGTGTGTGTGTGTGTGTGTGTGTGTGTGTGTGTGTGTGTGTGTGTGTGTGTGTGTGTGTGTGTGTGTGTGTGTGTGTGTTTACTTTGTGCGTGAGCGACACAAACTCCCTGACCAAGCTTCCGAAAGGCCTGAAGACGCCCATGAACCCGTTCGCCACCTGGGATTGGACAGAATCAGACAGTTATCATTTCCTCTGCCGACTGACATATCACCTCTGTCTGATGATGATTATTAACGCTTTCTGGGAATGCATCTAATGGCACCCTATTCCCTGCACTACTTTAGACCAGGGCTGGGAATGGCATCTATTCCCTAATGGCACCCTTTTCCCCCTATGGCCAATGGCACCATATTCCCTTTGTGCACTACTTTAGACCAGGGCCCTATGGCCAATGGCACCCTATTCCCTATATAGTGCACTACTTTGACCAGGGCCCTATGGCAGACCTATGTAGACCAGGGCCCTACAATGGCACCCTATTCCCTTTGTAGTGCACTACTTTAGACCAGGGCCCTATGGCAAATGGCACCCTATTCCCTATATAGTGACACTACTTTTGACCAGGGCCCTACAAATGGCACCCTATGCCTACCTCTCGAAGGCTCTCCTGGGGTGAGGGGGACCAGAGCCCTATAGGCCTACGTAGGGAATAAGGTGCCATTTTGAACACAAGGCCTACCTCTCGAAGGCTCTTGGGGTGGGGGGCCGTGGGGTGTAGGAGGGCTCTTGGTGGGCGGGGTGTAGGAGGGGGGTGGCGGGGTTGGGGTACCCTGGTGTGGTCCAGGTAGAGTTCTCCATGGGGAGTGGACCTCTGTCATCAGGGTGTGGAACACCAGACTCAGGGTTCCATTCTCCAGTCCCTCCACCTCCGGATGCAACAACAACTCTGCCTTCTGCTCCGGAGTTAACAGGTGTAGCACCTCCAGCTATGGAGAGACAGAGACCAGCAGTATGTTTTCGTGAGAGACAGAGAGAGACCAGCAGTATGTTTCAGTGAGAGACAGAGACCAGCAGTATGTTTCAGTGAGAGACAGAGAGAGACCAGCCGTAAGATTCAGTGAGAGACAGAGAGAGACCAGCAGTATGTTTCAGTGAGAGACAGAGAGAGACCAGCAGTATGTTTCAGTGAGAGACAGAGAGAGACCACCAGTATGTTACAGAGAGAGACAGAGAGAGACCAGCCGTATGTATCAGTGAGAGACAGAGACCAGCAGTATGTTTCAGTGAGAGACAGAGAGAGACCAGCAGTATGTTTCAGTGAGAGACAGACAGAGACCAGCTGTATGTTACAGAGAGAGACAGAGAGAGACCAGCAGTATGTTTCAGTGAGAGACAGAGAGAGACCAGCCGTATGTTTCAGTGAGAGACAGAGAGAGACCAGCAGTATGTTTCAGTGAGAGACAGAGACCAGCAGTATGTTTCAGTGAGAAACAGAGAGAGACCAGCAGTATGTTTCAGTGAGAGACAGAGACCAGCAGTATGTTTCAGTGAGAAACAGAGAGAGACCAGCAGTATGTTTCAGTGAGAGACAGAGACCAGCAGTATGTTTCAGTGAGAGACAGAGAGAGACCAGCAGTATGTTTCAGTGAGAGACAGACAGAGACCAGCAGTATGTTTCAGTGAGAGACAGAGACATACCAGAAGTATGTTACAGAGAGAGACAGAGAGAGACCAGCAGTATGTTTCAGTGAGAGACAGAGAGAGACCAGCAGTATGTTACAGAGAGAGACAGAGAGACCACCAGTATGTTTCAGTGAGAGACAGACAGAGACCAGCAGTATGTTTCAGATGAGAGACAGAGAAATACCAGCAGTATGTTTCAGTGAGCAGAGAGAGACCAGCAGTATGTTTCAGTGAGAGACAGAGAGATGCCAGGAGTATGTTTCAGTGAGAGACAGAGAGACCACCAGTATGTTTCAGTGAGAGACAGACAGAGACCAGCAGTATGTTTCGATGAGAGACAGAGAGATACCACCAGTATGTTTCAGTGAGCGACAGAGAGAGACCAGCAGTATGTTTCAGTGAGAGACAGAGAGATGCCAGGAGTATGTTTCAGTGAGGGACAGAGAGAGACCACCAGTATGTTTTAGTGAGAGACAGAGAGAGACCACCAGTATGTTTCAGTGAGAGACAGAGAGACAGAGACCAGCAGTATGTTTCAGCGAGAGACAGAGAGAGACCACCAGTATGTTTCAGTGAGAGACAGAGAGAGAGACAGAGAGAGACAGAGAGAGACAGAGACCTACCACCAGTATGCTTCAGTGAGAGAGACAGAGAGAGAGACAGCGAGTGTGTGTGTGTGTGTGTGTGTGTGTGTGAGAGAGAGAGAGAGAGAGAGAGAGAGAGAGAGAGAGAGAGAGAGAGAGAGAGAGAGAGAGAGAGAGAGAGAGAGAAAGACAGAGAGATACCATCAGTATGTTTCAGTGAGAGAGAGACAGACAGAGAAAGAGAGAGAGAGAGAGACAGAGAGAGAGAGAGAGAGAGAGAGAGAGAGAGAGAGAGAGAGAGAGAGAGAGAGAGAGAGAGAGAGAGAGAGATGATAGAAAGAGAGAGAGAGAGAGAGAGAGAGAGAGAGAGAGAGAGAGAGAGAGAGAGAGAGAGAGAGAGAGAGAGAGAGAGAGAGAGAGAGAGAGAGAGGATAAAGAGAGAGAGGGAGAGAGGGATGATAGAAAGAGAGAGAGGGAGAGGGGATAGAGAGAGAGAGAGAGAGAGAGAGAGAGAGAGAGAGAGAGAGAGAGAGAGAGAGAGAGAGAGAGAGAGAGAGAGAGAGAGAGAGAGAGATGATAGAAAGAGAGAGAGGGAGAGGTGGATAGAGAGAGGGTGAGAGAGGGAGAGAGAGGGAGGATAGAAAGAGAGAGAGGGAGAGGGGGATAGAGGAGAAGAAATAAAGCTAGAGAGCAAGAGATCGTGAGCCGAGACAACGGTTCCTCAGTAGTGTAACTCACCCCACTAAAGACCATGTTGAGGGCTGTGAAGTCCCTCATACGAGCGACGCCTTTAAACGGGCCAAAGTTCCTGATCAGCCAGTCCTCACTGTTCTCCCCTGGCCTCACACAGCCTGCACACAGAGAAGAGTTATGAGCTGTTGGGGGCACTGTTACGTCATGTCAAAAGGGTTTCTGGATTGGTGGTTTCTGGGTTGGTGGTTTCTGGGTTGGTCGTTTCTGGGTTGGTCGTTTCTGGGTTGGTCGTTTCCTTTCCAGCCCTTCTCTTGGTCTAGGACACCTGGTTCTCCTAATCAGCTGGACCAGGTGTGTTTGTGTTGGTCTGGAGCAAAAGCCTGCACACCCAGTAGTTCTCCAGGAGTAATGCTGTCCACCCCTGGGTTATGTTTGAGAGGAAGGGCTACCTAAAGAACTGTTATGGACATGTTATGAGCTGTCACTGGTAGTTATGTCATGGTATAAAGGTGTTAAGTTGTACCTGCTCTCTCCCCGGACAGGAATGGGTACATGAAGAACATATAGATCCACCTCTGTCTGATCGGATCCATCTCTGAGAAATGATCACTCAACTCCTCCACCCTGGAGACAGAGAGAGAATAGGGGATGGAGAAGAATGGTGGGAGAGAGAGAGGGAGAGAGAGAGAGGAAGGAGAGAACAAGGAGGATGGATAGAGGGAGAGGTTGAGAGAGTCAGAGAGAGAGAGAGAGAGGGGGGGAAGAGAGAGAGAGAGAGAGAGAGAGAGAGAGAGAGAGAGAGAGAGAGAGAGAGAGAAAGAAAGGAAGGAAGGAAGGAAGGAAGGAAGGAAGGAAGGAAGGAAGGAAGGAAGGAAGGAAGGAAGGAAGGAAGGAAGGAAGGAAGGAAGGAAGGAAGGAAGGAAGGAAGGAAGGGAGAGGTAGGTGATATTAAACATGGTCTGGTAGGTGATAATATAACATGGTCTGGTAGGTGATAATATAACATGGTCTGGTAGGTGATATTATAACATGGTGATATTATAACATGGTCTGGTAGGTGATATTATAACATGGTCTGGTAGGTGATATTATAACATGGTCTGGTAGGTGATATTATAACATGGTCTGGTAGGTGATATTATAACATGGTCTGGTAGGTAATGTTATAACATGGTGATATTATAACATGGTCTGGTAGGTGATATTATAACATGGTCTGGTAGGTTATATTATAACATGGTCTGGTAGGTGATATTATAACATGGTCTGGTAGGTGATATTATAACATGGTCTGGTAGGTGATATTATAACATGGTCTGGTAGGTGATATTATAACATGGTCTGGTAGGTGATATTATAACATGGTAGGTGATATTATAACATGGTCTGGTAGGTGATATTATAACATGGTGATATTATAACATGGTCTGGTAGGTGATGTTATAACATGGTCTGGTAGGTGATATTATAACATGGTCTGGTAGGTGATGTTATAACATGTTAAATATAGTAATGGTAGTACATGGTCTGGTAGGTGTTGCAGCTGAAGTTCTTGTTGCTGAGGCAGGTTAGGAACCCTCTGGAGATGCTGGAGAGGAGTGGTTTCAGTTTCACCTCCATCCACACCTTTATCAGGTCCTCATCTTGGTAGGCTTCTGCCTCTGGGTTCACACTGATACCCAGCTCTAGTCTGAACACTGGGGTCTGGGATAGACTGGATCTCTGGAGAGGGGGAGACAGGGGTTAAAGTTCATACTTATACCCAGCTCTAGTCCGATGAGAATGGGAGGTGATGAGAGTGGGGTCAGCCTCTGGGGGTGGGGGTAATGAGAGTGGGGGTGGGGGTGATGAGAGTGGGGGGTGATGAGAGTGGGGGGTGATGAGAGTGGGTGGGTGATGAGAGTGGGTGGGTGATGAGAGTAGGTGGGTGATGAGAGTGGGGGGCGTGATGAGAGTGGGAAGTGATGAGAGTGGGGTCAGCCTCTGGGGGTTGGGGGGTGATGAGAGTAGGGGGGTGATGAGAGTTTGGTACATTCAGACTTGGGAGAAGTGCAGGCTCTCTTTTAAGTGGAATAAAACATGATATTGCCAGAGAGAGTTGACTAAGCATAATATTCTACTGTACATGTTAAGTAAAGGCCCGTCTTAGTAGCAGTGACTTGGCATCTTGTGAGCTTCCCCACCTTGGTGTGTTTCATAACATACGTTTCTTCACACCCTCAACGACATCCTACCAACTGAACCAACGCTTGGTTCACTATCAACGTCATGATGGTTAAAAGGTTAGTCCCCGTTTACTCAGATGTGATCCTATAGCAGTTGTTCATAATGGGAAGGACAAGCCGTCCACACAGGCATCACATCACTCAGCACTTCTACCCATCTGTCTCTTGCATTATGTCAGTCACTGAGAAATGGCATTCCGCTGACGGAATGTTCAGATCAGTTCTGAAGTTCTGGAGCCGTGTCAACATTCCAATCAAATAAGGTGCGTTCCTGTTTTAAAGGAGCGTTTCAATTGGTATGCTGACTGCAGGAATGTCCACCAGAACTGTTGCTAGAGAATTACATGTTAACTTCTCTACCATAACCCACATTCCCAACGTTGTTTTAGAGAAAACTCATTCTGATTTACATTTACATTTTACATTTAAGTCATTTAGCAGACGCTCTTATCCAGAGCGACTTACAAATTGGTGCATTCACCTTATGACATCCAGTGGAACAGTCACTTTACAATAGTGCATCTAAATCTTAAAGGGGGGGGGGTGATTGGCTGGGCCTGGCTTCCTAGTGGGTGGGCCTATGCCCTCCTATCACCCAACCATAGCTACACCTCTGCCCAGTCATGTGAAATCCATAGATTAGGGCCTAATGCATTTATTTCAACTGACTTATTTCCTTATGTGAACTGTAACTCAGTAAAATCAATGTTGCGTTTATATTTTTGTTTGGTACATTTGAAAGGTTTCAGATAGTATTTGAATGCAGGTCTGGGGATGTATCAAGCTACCATGAAGGAGTAGACGTCCAGGGCAGCGTCGATGGTGTCCTTCAGGTTCTGCAGGTGGTCTCTCCCTGTGTCTGTAGCTGGCAGACCCACACACTGGAGGAAGTTAGAGGTAGGATCACCAGCCTGGGGATGGACAATAACATCATGACTTCCTGTTCCTACATTCTACTATATCTGCAGGAGGTCTCTCCCTGTGTCTGTAGCTGGCAGACCCACACACTGGAGGAAGTTAGAGGTAGGATCACCAGCCTGGGGATGGACAATAACATCATGACTTCCTGTTCCTACATTCTACTATATCTGCAGGTGGTCTCTCCCTGTGTCTGTAGCTGGCAGACCCACACACTGGAGGAAGTTAGAGGTAGGATCACCAGCCTGGGGATGGACAATAACATCATGACTTCCTGTTCCTACATTCTACTATATCTGCAGGTGGTCTCTCCCTGTGTCTGTAGCTGGCAGACCCACACACTGGAGGAAGTTAGAGGTAGGATCACCAGCCTGGGGATGGACAATAACATCATGACTTCCTGTTCCTACATCCTACTATATCTGCATCAGTTAGATTGTTGGTAGTTTCCTGTTACATCCTACTATATCTGCATCAGTTAGATTGTTGGTAGTGTGATGTTACATCCTACTATATCTGCAGCAGTTAGATTGTTGGTAGTGTCCTGTTACATCCTACTATATCTGCATCAGTTAGATATAGAACACATTCTAAACCAGTGTTTCCCAACTCCTCCTGTTCCCCCAACAGAACACATTCTAAACCAGTGTTTCCCAACTCCCCCAACAGAACACATTCTAAACCAGTGTTTCCCAACTCCTCCTGTTCCCCCAACAGAACACATTCTAAACCAGTTTCCTCCTGTTCCTCCAACAGAACACATTCTAAACCAGTGTTTCCCAACTCCTGTTCCAACAGACACATTCTAAACCAGTGTTTCCCAACTCCCCCAACAGAACACATTCTAAACCAGTGTTTCCCAACTCCCCAACAGAACACATTCTAAACCAGTGTTTCCCAACTCCTCCAACTTCCCCCAACAGAACACATTCTAAACCAGTGTTTCCCAACTCCTCCTGTTCCCCCAACAGAACACATTCTAAACCAGTGTTTTCCCAACTCCCCCAACAGAACACATTCTAAACCAGTGTTTCCCTCCTCCAACTTCCCAGTGTTTCCCAACAACAGAACACATTCTAAACCAGTGTTTCCCAACTCCTCCTGTTCCCCCCCCAACAGAACACATTCTAAACCAGTGTTTCCCAACTCCCCCAACAGAACACATTCTAAACCAGTGTTTCCCAACTCCTCCAACAGAACACATTCTAAACCAGTGTTTCCCAACTCCTCCTGTTCCCCCAACAGAACACATTCTAAACCAGTGTTTCCCAACTCCCCCAACAGAACACATTCTAAACCAGTGTTTCCCAACTCCTCCTGTTCCCCTAAACAGTGTTCCCAACTCCCCAACAGAACACATTCTAAACCAGTGTTTCCCAACTCCCCCCCCCAACAGAACACATTCTAAACCAGTGTTTCCCAACTCCTCCAACAGAACACATTCTAAACCAGTGTTTCCCAACTCCCCCAACAGAACACATTCTAAACCAGTGTTTCCCAACTCCTCCTGTTCCCCCAACAGAACACATTCTAAACCAGTGTTTCCCAACTCCCCCCCCCAACAGAACACATTCTAAACCAGTGTTTCCCAACAGAACACATCCTCCAACAGAACACATTCTAAACCAGTGTTTCCCAACTCCCCCAACAGAACACATTCTAAACCAGTGTTTCCCAACTCCCCCAACAGAACACATTCTAAACCAGTGTTTCCCAACTCCTCCAACAGAACACATTCTAAACCAGTGTTTCCCAACTCCCCCAACAGAACACATTCTAAACCAGTGTTTCCCAACTCCCCAGTTCCCCCAACAGAACACATTCTAAACCAGTGTTTCCCAACTCCTCCTGTTCCCCCAACAGAACACATTCCCAACACATTCTAAACCAGTGTTTCCCAACTCCTCCTGTTCCCCCAACAGAACACATTCTAAACCAGTGTTTCCCAACTCCTCCTGTTCCCCCAACAGAACACATTCTAAACCAGTGTTTCCCAACTCCTCCTGTTCCCCCAACAGAACACATTCATACTTTCATACTTTCTTTTTCATACTGGTCCCCCGTGGGAATCGAACCCACAATGCTCTACCAACTGAGCTACACGGGACCCCTGGAGGCTGTCCCTGGGGGCCGCAGGGTGTCAGCGCATGCTTTTGTTCCAGCCCGGCACTAACACACCTGATTCATCTGATGGTGGATTACTATTGGTTGAACTTTATAAACATGTTATGTATCCCAAATGGCATCCCTATTTAGTGCACCACTTTTGACCAGTAGTGCACTAAATAGGGCATAGGGCCCTGTTTGGGACCTGTTGTTTCCCCAGAGACTAACATGAGAGAGGTGTGTGACCCTCTGTCCGCACACTGGGTATCAATGGAGAAAGGACACGTTCAAAGAACGACACACGTGTCGATGTGCAGCTACTGAGACTTACACACATATCAAACACGTGTTGATGTACAGCTACTGGGACTTACACACATATCAAACACGTGTCGATGTACAGCTACTGAGACTTACACACATATCAAACACGTGTCGATGTACAGCTACTGAGACTTACACACATATCAAACACGTGTCGATGTGCAGCTACTGAGACTTACACACATATCAAACACATGTCGATGTGCAGCTACTGAGATTCACACACATAGCAAACACGTCAAACCTGTTTAGATTCTACTGAATCACTCTGACCTTTCACCTTGTTAGACATGTTTTTATGAGAGAGAGACGGAGGGATGGAGGGAGGGAAAGAGAGAGAGAGCGAGGTGGGGGGTAGAGAGAGCGAGTGGGGGGGTGGAGGGAAAGAGAGAGAGATGGAGAAAGGGAAAGAGAGAGAGGTGGGGGGCAGACAGAAAGAGAGAGAGAGGGGGGTGGAGAAGGGAAACAGATGGAGAAGGGAAAGAGAGAGAGTAAGGTGGGGGGTAGAGAGAGAGAGGGGGAGTGGAGGGAGAGAGAGAGGGATGGAGAGAGAGATAGAGGGAGATAGAGAGAGAGAGGAGGAGTAGAGGGAGAGAGAGAGAGAGGATAGATGGAGAGAGAGATAGAGGGATGGGGAAATGGAAGGAGAGAGAGGGAGGGAGAGAGAGAGAGGTGGGGGTAGAGGGAGAGAGAGGGGGGTAGAGGGAGAGAGAGAGAGGGAGAGAGTTGGGGGTAGAGGGAGAGAGGGGGGGTAGAGGGAGAGAGAGAGGGAGGGAAGGAGAGAGAGAGAGGGAGGGAAGGAGAGAGAGAAAGGTGTGGGGCAGACAGAGAGCGAGAGAGAGAGAGAGGGGGGGTAGAGGGAGAGAGAGGGGGGGAGTAGAGGGAGAGAGAAAGAGAGAGGGGGAGTAGAGGGGGGGAGGGAAGGAGAGAGAGAGAGGTGTGGGGCAGAGAGAGAGAGTGAGAGAGAGAGAGAGGGGGTGGAGGGTGAGGGAGAGGTTGAATGCTAGCACTCACCTGAGTACACAGTTCTTGCGTAAGGCAGGTCTCATGTCTTTAAGTTTCCATCAGCAGGGGAGGGTGAAGCATTAAAAGACAAAAAGAAAACGTCAGAAAAATTATTTACATATTTCAGCTGCCTAACTTACAGAAGAAGAATCATTAGGACACAGAGAACCTTCTAGAGTTCTAAAGTTACACCAAAGAATCCTCAAAGAATCTAGAGCTGATGTGATTGTTAAGTGTTGTTATGGGCCTCATTCTGGACTGGAATGTGGCTCCGATGACAATGACTTACCGTTGTGCATCTGATGCTCCTGTGGGAACACAATCACATCATTTATTGGTTTAATAATTGAACGTGTTTATTTCATTTCTTTAATCTGAGAAGAAAGTGATTGTTTGTGGGCAATGAATTAAAACTTGAATTCTTCCAATTCATTAGACAGTACTGTTAACTGTTATTCTGTCTCTCTCTCTGCTACCAGGGGAATACATGTACAAATGTCAATACAAATATCCAGGTTTTCTGTGTAATAAAAAGCCACAGCATCCATTAAAATGTCATGTATTTACATTTGCAGCAGATAACCTGACCCTGCCCTTGAGTACAGTGGACCTGCTCTCCAGTCTACTGTACTCTACTGTCTACTGTACTCTACTGTACTCTACTATACACTACTGTACTGTACTCTACTGTCTACTGTACTCTACTGTCTACTGTACTCTACTGTCTACTGTACTCTACTGTACTCTACTATACTCTACTGTCTACTGTACTCTACTGTACTCTACTATACACTACTGTACTCTACTATACACTACTGTACACTACTGTCTACTGTACTCTACTATACACTACTATACACTACTGTACTGTACTCTACTGTCTACTGTACTCTACTGTCTACTGTACTCTACTGTACTCTACTATACACTACTATACAATACTATACACTACTGTCTACTGTACTCTACTATACACTACTGTCTACTGTACTCTACTATACACTACTATACACTACTGTACTGTACTCTACTGTCTACTGTACTCTACTGTCTACTGTACTCTACTGTACTCTACTATACACTACTGTACTGTACTCTACTGTCTACTGTACTCTACTGTCTACTGTACTCTACTGTCTACTGTACTCTACTGTACTCTACTATACACTACTGTACTCTACTGTCTACTGTACTCTACTGTACTCTACTATACACTACTGTACTCTACTGTACTCTACTGTACTCTACTATCTACTGTACTCTACTGTCTACTGTACTCCACTGTCTACTGTATTCTACTGTACTATACTGTACTGTACTCTGCTATATTTTACTGTACTCTACTATATTTTACTGTACTCTGCTATATTTTACTGTACTCTGCTATATTCTACTGTAATCTACTGTATTTTACTGCACCCTGCTGTACTCTAGTGTCTACTGTATTTTACTGTACTCTACTATATTTTACTGTACTCTGCTATATTTTACTGTACCCTGCTATATTTTACCGTACTCTGCTATATTCTACTGTACTCTGCTATATTCTACTGTACTCTGCTATATTCTACTGTACTCTGCTATATTCTACTGTACTCTGCTATATTTTACTGTACTCTGCTACATTCTACTGTACTCTGCTATATTTTACTGTATTCTGCTATATTTTACTGTACTCTGCTATATTTTAATGTACTCTGCTACATTCTAATGTACTCTGCGATATTTTACTGTATTCTGCTATATTTTACTGTACTCTGCTATATTTTAATGTACTCTGCTACATTCTACTGTACTCTGCTATATTTTACTGTATTCTGCTATATTTTACTGTACTCTGCTATATTTTACTGTATTCTGCTATATGTTACTGTATTCTGGTATATTTTACTGTACTCTGCTATATTTTACTGTACTCTGCTATATTTTACTGTATTCTACTATATTTTACTGTACTCTGCTATATATTTACTGTATTCTGCTATATTTTACTGTACTCTGCTATATTTTACTGTACTCTGCTATATTTTACTGTATTCTGCTATATTTTACTGTATTCTGCTATATTTTACTGTACTCTGCTACATTCTACTGTACTCTGCTATATTTTACTGTATTCTGCTATATTTTACTGTATTCTGCTATATTTTACCGTACTCTGCTATATTTTACTGTATTCTGCTATATTTTACTGTACTCTGCTATATTTTAATGTACTCTGCTACATTCTACTGTACTCTGCTATATTTTACTGTATTCTGCTATATTTTACTGTACTCTGCTATATTTTACTGTACTCTGCTATATTTTACTGTACTCTGCTATATTTTACTGTATTCTGCTATATTTTACTGTACTCTGCTGTCTACTTTATTCTATTATATTCTACTGTCTGTTTTCTACTGTATTATACTACAATACTGTATTCTACTGTCTACTGTATTCTACTGTAATGTACTGTATTCTACTGTCTACTGTATTCTACTGTAATGTACTGTATTCTACTGTCTACTGTATTCTACTGTAATGTACTGTATTCTACTGTCTACTGTATTCTACTGTAATGTACTGTATTCTACTGTTCTCTACTGTATTCTACTGTACTGTAATGTACTGTACCCTACTGTTCTCTACTGTTTTCCACTGTCTATTGTATTGTACTGCACTCGTTTGTACTCTACTGTACTTACCCCAGTAGCAGCAGAGAGCTGTGAGGTAGAACAGGAGGAAGAGGTGGCGTGATCTCATGATGACGAGACAATGACTGTCATGGGGTCAGCTGGAAACAGATATCACTGATCTAGGAACACAAGATAACTGGTTATTATCACTATAACAGGTTGCTATAATAGAGTCAACTGGTCTCTGGGGATATAGTTCATGGAACACAAGATAACCGGTTATTATCACTATAACAGGTTGCTATAATAGAGCCAACTGGTCTCTGGGGATATAGTTCATGGAACACAAGATAACCGGTTATTATCACTATAACAGGTTGCTATAATAGAGTCAACTGGTCTCTGGGGATATAGTTCATGGAACACAAGATAACCGGTTATTATCACTATAACAGGTTGCTATAATAGAGTCAACTGGTCTCTGGGGATATAGTTCATGGAACACAAGATAACCGGTTATTATCACTATAACAGGTTGCTATAATAGAGTCAACTGGTCTCTGGGGATATAGTTCATGGAACACAAGATAACCGGTTATTATCACTATAACAGGTTGCTATAATAGAGTCAACTGGTCTCTGGGGATATAGTTCATGGAACACAAGATAACCGGTTATTATCACTATAACAGGTTGCTATAATAGAGTCAACTGGTCTCTGGGGATATAGTTCATGGAACACAAGATAACCGGTTATTATCACTATAACAGGTTGCTATAATAGAGTCAACTGGTCTCTGGGGATATAGTTCATGGAATACAAGATAACCGGTTATTATCACTATAACAGGTTGCTATAATAGGGCCAACTGGTCTCTGGAGATATAGTTCATGGAACACAAGATAACCGGTTATTATCACTATAACAGGTTGCTATAATAGGGCCAACTGGTCTCTGGAGATATAGTTCATGGAATACAAGATAACCGGTTATTATCACTATAACAGGTTGCTATAATAGGGCCAACTGGTCTCTGGGGATATAGTTCATGGAATACAAGATAACCGGTTATTATCACTATAACAGGTTGCTATAATAGAGTCAACTGGTCTCTGGGGATATAGTTCATGGAACACAAGATAACCAGTTATTATCACTATAACAGGTTGCTATAATAGAGTCAACTGGTCTCTGGAGATATAGTTCATGGAACACAAGATAACCGGTTATTATCACTATAACAGGTTGCTATAATAGGGCCAACTGGTCTCTGGGGATATAGTTCATGGAACACAAGATAACCGGTTATTATCACTATAACAGGTTGCTATAATAGAGCCAACTGGTCTCTGGGGATATAGTTCATGGAACACAAGATAACCGGTTATTATCACTATAACAGGTTGCTATAATAGAGTCAACTGGTCTCTGGGGATATAGTTCATGGAACACAAGATAACCGGTTATTATCACTATAACAGGTTGCTATAATAGAGTCAACTGGTCTCTGGGGATATAGTTCATGGAATACAAGATAACCGGTTATTATCACTATAACAGGTTGCTATAATAGAGCCAACTGGTCTCTGGAGATATAGTTCATGGAACACAAGATAACTGGTTATTATCACTATAACAGGTTGCTATAATAGAGTCAACTGGTCTCTGGGGATATAGTTCATGGAACACAAGATAACCGGTTATTATCACTATAACAGGTTGCTATAATAGAGTCAACTGGTCTCTGGGGATATAGTTCATGGAACACAAGATAACCGGTTATTATCACTATAACAGGTTGCTATAATAGAGTCAACTGGTCTCTGGGGATATAGTTCATGGAACACAAGATAACCGGTTATTATCACTATAACAGGTTGCTATAATAGAGTCAACTGGTCTCTGGGGATATAGTTCATGGAACACAAGATAACCGGTTATTATCACTATAACAGGTTGCTATAATAGAGTCAACTGGTCTCTGGGGATATAGTTCATGGAACACAAGATAACCGGTTATTATCACTATAACAGGTTGCTATAATAGAGTCAACTGGTCTCTGGGGATATAGTTCATGGAACACAAGATAACCGGTTATTATCACTATAACAGGTTGCTATAATAGAGTCAACTGGTCTCTGGGGATATAGTTCATGGAATACAAGATAACCGGTTATTATCACTATAACAGGTTGCTATAATAGGGCCAACTGGTCTCTGGAGATATAGTTCATGGAACACAAGATAACCGGTTATTATCACTATAACAGGTTGCTATAATAGGGCCAACTGGTCTCTGGAGATATAGTTCATGGAATACAAGATAACCGGTTATTATCACTATAACAGGTTGCTATAATAGAGTCAACTGGTCTCTGGGGATATAGTTCATGGAATACAAGATAACCGGTTATTATCACTATAACAGGTTGCTATAATAGAGTCAACTGGTCTCTGGGGATATAGTTCATGGAATACAAGATAACTGGTTATTATCACTATAACAGGTTGCTATAATAGAGTCAACTGGTCTCTGGGGATATAGTTCATGGAATACAAGATAACCGGTTATGCAGGCCTTTTTCCACACAACATAGGGAGAAGGGTGACGTTGTCCCTAGATGCTGATCTTGGGTCAGTTTAACATTGTTCCCCACAAATGGATAAGGGAACAATTGGGGGAGGGGAAGCTGATACTGGATCTGTACCATGGGGGAAACTTCAACCCAGAGCCTGATGCAGACAAGAGTGAATGAAACAGGGAGACTGATATGGACAGAGAGATACAGAGTGGATGAAACAGGGAGACTGATATGGACAGAGAGATACAGAGTGGATGAAACAGGGAGACAGATATGGACAGAGAGATGTAGAGTGGATGAATCAGAGAGACAGATATGGACAGAGAGATGTAGAGTGGATGAATCAGAGAGACAGATATGGACAGAGAGATACAGAGTGGATGAAACAGGGAGACAGATATGGACAGAGAGATACAGAGTGGATGAATCAGAGAGACAGATATGGAAATGGACATGATTGTGTTTCTAGGGTAGAGGACCGGGTGGTAGTCGGGTAGTGAGGTGCAGGGTAGAGTACCAGTGGTAGCTGGGTAGTGAGGTGCAGGGTAGAGTACCAGTGGTAGCTGGGTAGTGAGGTGCAGGGTAGAGGACCGGGTGGTAGTCGGGTAGTGAGGTGCAGGGTATAGTACCGGGTGGTAGCTGGGTAGTGAGGTGCAGGGTAGAGGACCGGGTGGTAGTCGGGTAGTGAGGTGCAGGGTATAGTACCAGTGGTAGCTGGGTAGTGAGGTGCAGGGTATAGTACCAGTGGTAGCTGGGTAGTGAGGTGCAGGGTATAGTACCAGTGGTAGCTGGGTAGTGAGGTGCAGGGTATAGTACCAGTGGTAGCTGGGTAGTGAGGTGCAGGGTATAGTACTGGGTGGTAGCCGGGTAGTGATAGTCTCTAAGGTGCAGGGTAGAGTACCGGTGGTAGCTGGGTAGTGAGGTGCAGGGTAGAGTACCGGGTGGTAGCCGGGTAGTGATAGTCTCTAAGGTGCAGGGTAGAGTACCGGGTGGTAGCCGGGTAGTGATAGTCTCTAAGGTGCAGGGTAGAGTACCAGTGGTAGCTGGGTAGTGAGGTGCAGGGTATAGTACCAGTGGTAGCTGGGTAGTGAGGTGCAGGGTATAGTACCGGGTGGTAGCTGGGTAGTGAGGTGCTGTGCTTCACTGAGAAGAATGCTGCTAGCTTGCACCTAACGCCTACACACACACACGCATGAATGCACGAACACACACACACACAGAAAGATTAAAACACAAAAGGATAATGATGGTGTCTTTCCAACAGCAGATCAATCACATGACGTGGTCACATGACGTGGTCACATGACGTGGTCTGTCTGTCAAACTGTAGTAGAAAGATCAAGCTAAAATAACTACATCTTATCCAGCCACACACACACACACACACACACACACACACACACACACACACACACACACACACACACACACACACACACACACACACACACACACACACACACACACACACACACACACATACAGAGACACACAAAGACACACAGAGACACACATACACAGAGAGACACACACAGAGAGAGACACAAACACACACACAAACACAGAGACACACGGACACACACACACACAGAGACACACACACACACACACACACACACAGGACATCCACTGTCCAGCCAGAGATGAACACAAACTGTGTAGGTGAAGTTACAGATCTAGTTTTTCTAGTTTGACCCCTTCCCCTATGCTCTCTCTCTCACACTGGGAGCAACACACACACACACAACGACTTAATGAGTCACCCGTGGTGTGTGAGGTCTATGCCCTGTTGTATAATGTGTGTGAGGTCTATGCCCTGTTGTATAATGTGTGTGAGGTCTATGCCCTGTTGTATAATGTGTGTAAGGTCTATGCCCTGTTGTATAATGTGTGTGAGGTCTATGCCCTGTTGTATAATGTGTGTGAGGTCTATGCCCTGTTGTATAATGTGTGTGAGGTCTATGCCCTGTTGTATAATGTGTGTGAGGTCTATGCCCTGTTGTATAATGTGTGTGAGGTCTATGCCCTGTTGTATAATGTGTGTGAGGTCTATGCCCTGTTGTATAATGTGTGTGAGGTCTATGCCCTGTTGTATAATGTGTGTAAGGTCTATGCCCTGTTGTATAATGTGTGTGAGGTCTATGCCCTGTTGTATAATGTGTGTGTCACAGCTGTGTATGATGCTGCTCCATCTGTTCCTTTGTTTGGCTGTAGAATCTCTCTAGTATCAGCTCTTCAGTTAAACACACTGCTGTGTTTGTCCAATATCAAATACACCTTCTAGAAGTGTTTGGCCTAAGTCCACTCCTAAGACCACTCCTAAGACCACTCCTAAGACCACCCCTAAGTCACTCCCAAGTCTACTCCTAACACCACCCCTAAGTCACTCCTAAGTCCACTCCTAACACCACCCCTAAGTCCACTCCTAAGACCACTCCTAAGTTCACCCCTAAGACCACCCCTAATTCACTCCTAAGTCCACTCCTAAGACCACCCCTAAGTCCACCCCTAAGACCACCCCTAATTCACTCCTAAGTCCACTCCTAAAACCACCCCTAAGTCACTCCTAAGTCCACTCCTAACACCACCCCTAAGTCCACTCCTAACACCACCCCTAATTCACTCCTAAGTCCACTCCTAAGTCCACTACTAAGACCACTCCTAAGTCCACTACCAAGACCACTACCAAGTCCTCTACTAAGTCCACTCCTAAGTCCACTCCTAAGTCCACCCCTAAGTCCACCCCTAAGTCCTCTCCTAAGTCCACTCCTAAGTCCACTCCTAAGTCCTCTCCTAAGTCCACTCCTAAGTCCTCTCCTAAGTCCATTCCTAATCCACTCCTAACACCACCCCTAACCATCAGTGAACAGTAGTTCTATATAACCATCGGTGAACAGTATTTCTATATAACCATCGGTGAACAGTAGTTCTATATAACCATCGGTGAACAGTAGTTCTATATAACCATCAGTGAACAGTAGTTCTATATAACCATCAGTGAACAGTAGTTCTATATAACCATCGGTGAACAGTAGTTCTATATAACCATCAGTGAACAGTAGTTCTATATAACCATCGGTGAACAGTAGTTCTATATAACCATCAGTGAACAGTAGTTCTATATAACCATCGGTGAACAGTAGTTCTATATAACCATCGGCGCCTGCTCAGAGATATTACATTAGTTGTGTGCCAGGTGTGGATAAACAGGTGTTCCTTAGGGCCGACCAAACAGTAGTATTCTACCTGACCAACTAACGAGACTCATGTTATTCACAGAGGTAGAACCATAGCACTGCCACCTGGGATGTTACCTGTTACCAGAGAAACAGACCTCCTCAACAACACAATACTGCTGATGTAACATAGACTATAATAACATAGACTGTAATAACAGACCTCCTCAACAACACAATACTGCTGATGTAACATAGACTATAATAACATAGACTGTAATAACAGACTGTAATAACAGACCTCCTCACCAACACAATACTACTGATGTAACATAGACTATAATAACATAGACTTTAATAAAATAGACTGTAATAACATAGACTATAATAACATAGACTGTAATAACATAGACTATAATAACATAGACTGTAATAACAGACTGTAATAACAGACCTCCTCACCAACACAATACTACTGATGTAACATAGACTATAATAACATAGACTGTAATAACAGACTGTCATAACAGACCTCCTCACCAACACAATACTACTGATGTAACATAGACTATAATAACATAGACTATAATAACATAGACTTTAATCAAATAGACTGTAATAACATAGACTATAATAACATAGACTTTAATAAAATAGACTGTAATAACATAGACTATAATAACATAGACTGTAATAACATAGACTGTAATAACAGACTATAATAACATAGACTATAATAACATAGACTGTAATAACATAGACTATAATAACATAGACTGTAATAACAGACTGTCATAACAGACCTCCTCACCAACACAATACTACTGATGTAACATAGACTATAATAACATAGACTATAATAACATAGACTTTAATAAAATAGACTGTAATAACATAGACTATAATAACATAGACTTTAATAAAATAGACTGTAATAACATAGACTATAATAACATAGACTGTAATAACATAGACTGTAATAACAGACTATAATAACAGACTATAATAACATAGACTGTAATAACATAGACTGTAATAACAGACTATAATAACATAGACTATAATAACATAGACTGTAATAACATAGACTATAATAACATAGACTGTCATAACAGACCTCCTCAACAACACAATACTACTGATGTAACATAGACTATAATAACATAGACTGTAATAACATAGACTGTAATAACATAGACTATAATAACATCCTGTCATAACAGACCTCCTCAACAACACAATACTGCTGATGTAACATAGACTATAATAACAGACTGTAATAACATACACTATAATAACATAGACTATAATAACATAGACTGTAATACCATAGACTATAATAACATAGACTATAATAACATAGACTGTCATAACAGACCTCCTCAACAACACAATACTACTGATGTAACATAGACTATAATAACATAGACTGTAATAACATAGACTATAATAACATAGACTATAATAACATAGACTGTAATAACATAGACTGTAATAACAGACTATAATAACATAGACTATAATAACATAGACTGTAATAACATAGACTATAATAACATAGACTATAATAACATAGACTGTAATAACATAGACTGTAATAACAGACTATAATAACATAGACTATAATAACATAGACTGTAATAACATAGACTATAATAACATAGACTGTAATAACATAGACTATAATAACATAGACTGTAATAACATAGACTGTAATAACAGACTATAATAACATAGACTATAATAACATAGACTGTAATAACATAGACTATAATAGCATAGACTATAATAACATAGACTGTAATAACAGACTGTCATAACAGACCTCCTCACCAACACAATACTGCTGATGTAACATAGACCATAATAACATAGACTGTAATAACATAGACTATAATAACAGACCTCCTCAACAACACAATACTGCTGACTGGTAACAGACCTGTTACCAAACTGATGTAAACAATTTAATTTAAAAAATACTTAATGTATATATATATATGAAATAACTTTATTCTTCCTACTTCATAAGTGTATGTTGCTTGGTAGCTAAAACGCGACACCGTTCACCTGTCACAAACAAACAACAAACAAAAACGACTTACACACTCAGTCAAAACAACAACCCCTGAATTCAGTCTCAGTCTAATAACAGGGGTATGTAACCTGTAAGTAGTCATTATACCAACCTCCACACTCAGTCAAACAACAACCCCTGAATTCAGTCTAATAACAGGGGTATGTAACCTGTAAGTAGTCATTATATCAACCTCCACACTCTCTCCGCTCCAACTCGGTTTTTTTATACGCAAAGGCTTTTATAATGAAGGTAGAAATCAGAGCTTTAAAATAAAAGAAATCAAAGCTTTACCTGATGAAGGTGTCAGGTCAACCAGTAAGGTGTTAGCCGTGTCAGTCGGTCAGGTCGGCAGGTGTGTAAGTGTTGGGTTGCTTCCTCCGTCTGTCTCTGAAGGTGTAATGATACCTGAGACGCAGGTCAACCAGTAAGCTGCTGTGTTTCCTCAAGACACAAGATGATGTTGTGAATGAACAAGAGGGTGTGTATCATCTCTCGTTATAAGGGCCTGAGGCATGTTACTGCTCTATAGGTGTGTCTCTCTCTGTGCGTGTCTGTGTGTGTGTGTCTCTGTGTGTGTGTGTGTGTGTCTCTGTCTGTGTGTGTGTGTCTCTCTGTCTGTCTGTGTGTGTGTGTGTGTGTGTGTGTGTGTGTGTGTGTGTGTGTGTGTGTGTGTGTGTGTGTGTGTGTGTGTGTGTGTGTGTGTGTGTGTGTGTGTGTGTGTGTGTGTGTGTGTGTGTGTGTGTGTGTGTGTGTGTGTGTGTGTACAGTTGTCCTTTGAATACAGTAACACACTGATCCATGGTTAAACTGACAACGCCCTGCGGCTGTTGTATCCAGACACCTGAAACCCCCTAGTTTTATATGTCGTTTTATGTGCTATAAAGTCTGTGTGTTCCTGGGTGAGTGTGTATGTTATTGGTGATGATGGTAAATGTTATTGGTTATATCAGTGTTTGTGGTGATGATGGTAAATGGTATTGGTGATGATGGTAAATGGTATTGGTGATGATGGTAAATGGTATTGGTTATATCAGTGTTTGTGGTGATGATGGTAAATGGTATTGGTGATGATGGTAAATGGTATTGGTTATATCAGTGTTTGTGGTGATGATGGTAAATGGTATTGGTGATGATGGTAAATGGTATTGGTTATATCAGTGTTTGTGGTGATGATGGTAAATGGTATTGGTGATATCAGTGTTTGTGGTGATGATGGTAAATGTTATTGGTGATGATGGTAAATGGTATTGGTTATATCAGTGTTTGTGGTGATGATGGTAAATGGTATTGGTGATATCAGTGTTTGTGGTGATGATGGTAAATGTTATTGGTGATGATGGTAAATGGTATTGGTTATATCAGTGTTTGTGGTGATGATGGTAAATGGTATTGGTGATGATGGTAAATGGTATTGGTTATATCAGTGTTTGTGGTGATGATGGTAAATGGTATTGGTGATATCAGTGTTTGTGGTGATGATGGTAAATGGTATTGGTGATGATGGTAAATGGTATTGGTGATATCAGTGTTTGTGGTGATGATGGTAAATGGTATTGGTGATGATGGTAAATGGTATTGGTGATATCAGTGTTTGTGGTGATGATGGTAAATGGTATTGGTGATGATGGTAAATGGTATTGGTGATGATGGTAAATGGTATTGGTGATGATGGTAAATGGTATTGGTTATATCAGTGTTTGTGGTGATGATGGTAAATGGTATTGGTGATATCAGTGTTTGTGGTGATGATGGTAAATGGTATTGGTTATATCAGTGTTTGTGGTGATGATGGTAAATGGTATTGGTTATATCAGTGTTTGTGGTGATGATGGTAAATGGTATTGGTGATGATGGTAAATGGTATTGGTGATGATGGTAAATGGTATTGGTGATGATGGTAAATGGTATTGGTTATATCAGTGTTTGTGGTGATGATGGTAAATGGTATTGGTGATGATGGTAAATGGTATTGGTTATATCAGTGTTTGTGGTGATGATGGTAAATGGTATTGGTGATATCAGTGTTTGTGGTGATGATGGTAAATGGTATTGGTGATGATGGTAAATGGTATTGGTGATGATGGTAAATGGTATTGGTGATGATGGTAAATGGTATTGGTGATGATGGTAAATGGTATTGGTGATATCAGTGTTTGTGGTGATGATGGTAAATGGTATTGGTGATGATGGTAAATGGTATTGGTGATATCAGTGTTTGTGGTGATGATGGTAAATGGTATTGGTGATGATGGTAAATGGTATTGGTTATATCAGTGTTTGTGGTGATGATGGTAAATGGTATTGGTGATATCAGTGTTTGTGGTGATGATGGTAAATGGTATTGGTGATGATGGTAAATGGTATTGGTGATGATGGTAAATGGTATTGGTGATATCAGTGTTTGTGGTGATGATGGTAAATGGTATTGGTGATATCAGTGTTTGTGGTGATGATGGTAAATGGTATTGGTGATGATGGTAAATGGTATTGGTGATGATGGTAAATGGTATTGGTGATGATGGTAAATGGTATTGGTGATGATGGTAAATGGTATTGGTGATGATGGTAAATGGTATTGGTGATATCAGTGTTTGTGGTGATGATGGTAAATGGTATTGGTGATGATGGTAAATGGTATTGGTGATGATGGTAAATGGTATTGGTGATATCAGTGTTTGTGGTGATGATGGTAAATGGTATTGGTTATATCAGTGTTTGTGGTGATGATGGTAAATGGTATTGGTGATGATGGTAAATGGTATTGGTGATATCAGTGTTTGTGGTGATGATGGTAAATGGTATTGGTGATATCAGTGTTTGTGGTGATGATGGTAAATGGTATTGGTTATATCAGTGTTTGTGGTGATGATGGTAAATGGTATTGGTGATGATGGTAAATGTTATTGGTGATGATGGTAAATGGTATTGGTGATATCAGTGTTTGTGGTGATGATGGTAAATGGTATTGGTGATGATGGTAAATGGTATTGGTTATATCAGTGTTTGTGGTGATGATGGTAAATGGTATTGGTGATGATGGTAAATGGTATTGGTGATGATGGTAAATGGTATTGGTTATATCAGTGTTTGTGGTGATGATGGTAAATGGTATTGGTGATATCAGTGTTTGTGGTGATGATGGTAAATGGTATTGGTGATATCATGATGATAAAGATCAACAAAACCAATAGAAATGTCCCAGGGAGATCAAGTTGGATCTGGATGGGAAAATTCCTCTCATACTTCCTCTATGCTTCAAATGATGAATCAAGACAAACCAGTTCAAGTTGATTGTGTGGTAATATAATACCAGTCTTTCCTCTATAGGCGTAGATGTATAGATGTCTGCTCACTACCATTGCACTTGTTTACACTGAGCTGCACTGGGGTCAGAGAGCCATCGTGGTTACATCAAGACACTGAGCTGCACTGGGGTCAGAGAGTCGTCGTGGTTACATCAAGACACTGAGCTGCACTGGGGTCAGAGAGCCGTCGTGGTTACATCAAGACACTGAGCTGCACTGGGGTCAGAGAGTCGTCATGGTTACATCAAGACACTGAGCTGCACTGGGGTTAGAGAGTCGTCATGGTTACATCAAGACACTGAGCTGCACTGGGAGCCAGCGCGAGATATAGGTCTGAAAACGTACCTCAACGCAGGGATGGGATGTGCCACTTGTACTCCAAATTTTACCTGTCCACACTGCGCCCATCGAGAAGATTGAAGTACTGCTAGTTTTCCCCTTTTCGTCCTCCTGCTAGCTAGTTGCCGCCACAGCAGCCATTTTGGAATGACAACGTCAACGAAGGCTGCTGTGGTTCCTGCTAGCTAGCATGAGCACAACAAGAGCAGTTTTCTGGGAAAACTGGCAGTATTTCAATCTTCTCGATGGAGCAGTGTTGATAAAGGTACAATGTGGAGTACAGTGGCATATCCCACCCTGCATTGAGGTTTGTTTTCTGCCCCATGTCTAGCGCAGGCGCCACAGTGTCTTATTGCAGAGATGATTGCATTCCGGCTCCAGTGCAGCGCAGTGTAAACAAGTGTGAAGGTTGGGCCGGTGTCTTCTGGCAAGGTGAATACTGAATATACACCCATTGGAGACAGCAACACTGCCTCTGCATGGCTTCCTCTCTGTCCCCTGGCAAGGAATGTTACAGATGAGTGAATTTTCTAGGAAACCGGTGGAGGTGCAGCGTCATACCTGCAACCAATCAGAGCACACAAAAAACATTTATTTAAACGGACCAATAGAAAAGCATACATTTCACATGACTACCTTAGTTACTCTTAATAAGGGTGCCTTCAGCCTGTTTACAACAGTCGTCAATCAACTATGTAACAATTATAATTGTTCACACCCACAGCGAACCTCTCGGGGTAAGATATTCTAGTGATGGGAAACCGGGGCTTTCTGAAGCCATCGGGGCTTTCACCAAATTGTGCCTTATGATTGTTCATTACACTGAGCTTTAACACAATCCACATTAGTGACATCTGCTGGTCATCAATGAAAAGCAGTGTTTGATGTTTATGTACGTATTTTTCCCCACTATTCATCACATCTCCCACAACGCAGAGGTCAGTCGCGAGTCTTCGTAGGCAACGACAGTCAGTTACCACATTGCAGGTTCGCACTTTCCATCCTGTTTCCCTTTTTTTGCGGTCAAAAACTGAATCGAAGCCATTATCTAAGATGCTTTAGACATACGCTTATACTATTGTCAATAATGCGAACTGTTTAAACAACAAAGTGCAGAAAGTGTTGCGTCATAAAACGATTTTCTAAATAATATTAATTCGTTCCGGATTCTGATTCGGATTCGGATTCTGATTCGGCCACTCTTTGTGTTCTGGGTATCAATAGTTCCATCATTAAGGTTTTCACACTGCGCTTTTTTTTTAATCGGTGGGCGGACTTTTATTTTGAACAGAGCAAACCAGGAAGTGGTGTGATGACGTCACGTGATTAACATGTGTCGAGAGCCGGGGGGGGGTACGGTTTTAACGGTCAACTTCAGACACGATTAAACGTCAACAACTCGAATCGATCCTAAACAGCAAACATCGGTAGAATGAATTTGTAAGAGCAATTTTCCCCCTCTCACAAAGACGCTCCTCTCCATGTGGTGCTAAACGTTTCCGCGTTCAATAGCTAACTAGCTGTCTGTAGCGAGTGGAACACATGGATCACTTTGTTTTGTAACTTCGGTAGTTAGCTAATTATTATCATGCTCCTGTCATCGTTTATACATTTCAGCACAGCGTCCAGATGCCTTCAATAAAAACGTGTACGCGGTGTTGCCAATACAGTGCAGGAAGGAGCGTCCGTAGAGTCGATACCCCAGTGTTGTTGAAGAACGCATTGACTTTCAACCGCAGTGGTGGACACGGCGGAAAGCAACAACACATTGGGTTGAAGAGCTCGCAGAAGAGATGCTTTTCATCTGAATGTGACGAGGTTGGTCATCAGCATGAACATGGTGATGTGAGAGTGAGGTTCGCTCCGAGTCCAACAGGTAAAATAATGCAGCGAATTTGTTTGGGGAGAGGGGGGGTGTAGACTGATTGGGATTTGAACCCAGGAAAGGCTGTTGATGGCTAAACAATCGGATGAATAATCAGGTGTGTTAGTGCTGGGTTAAAGCCTGCACAATGCATATAGCTCTACAACCCTTGGGTTGGTTTTGAGCCGTGGCTAAAAGGACTACAGGGATTAGGGACGCAGATATAACCTGTACCTGCTATAACACTACTGTGACAGTGATGCCACCTAGCGGGACTGTGACAGTGATGCCACCTAGAGGGACTGTGACAGTGATGCCACCTAGAGGGACTGTGACAGTGATGCCACCTAGCGGGACTGTGACAGTGATGCCACCTAGCGGGACTGTGACAGTGATGCCACCTAGCGGGACTGTGACAGTGATGCCACCTAGCGGGACTGTGACAGTGATGCCACCTAGCGGGACTGTGACAGTGATGCCACACTGCAATTAACCTCTAGGTTTCCTACACCTGGGGGGGCTGCGTACAGCTCTCTACAACTATAATTAACCTCTAGGTTTCCTACACCTGGGGGGGCTGCGTACAGCTCTCTACAACTATAATTAACCTCTAGGTTTCCTACACCTGGGGGGCTGCGTACAGCTCTCTACAACTATAATTAACCCTTGTCTCTCTAGGTTTCCTACACCTGGGGGCTGCGTACAGCTCTCTACAACTATAATTAACCCGTGTCTCTCTAGGTTTCCTACACCTGGGGGCTGCGTACAGCTCTCTACAACTATAATTAACCCGTGTCTCTCTAGGTTTCCTACACCTGGGGGGGCTGCGTACAGCTCTCTACAACTATAATTAACCTCTAGGTTTCCTACACCTGGGGGGCTGCGTACAGCTCTCTACAACTATAATTAACCCTTGTCTCTCTAGGTTTCCTACACCTGGGGGGCTGCGTACAGCTCTCTACAACTATAATTAACCCGTGTCTCTCTAGGTTTCCTACACCTGGGGGGGCTGCGTACAGCTCTCTACAACTATAATTAACCTCTAGGTTTCCTACACCTGGGGGGGCTGCGTACAGCTCTCTACAACTATAATTAACCCGTGTCTCTCTAGGTTTCCTACACCTGGGGGGGCTGCGTACAGCTCTCTACAACTATAATTAACCCGTGTCTCTCTAGGTTTCCTACACCTGGGGGGGCTGCGTACAGCTCTCTACAACTATAATTAACCCGTGTCTCTCTAGGTTTCCTACACCTGGGGGGGCTGCGTACAGCTCTCTACAACTATAATTAACCCGTGTCCCTCTAGGTTTCCTACACCTGGGGGGGCTGCGTACAGCTCTCTACAACTATAATTAACCCGTGTCTCACTAGGTTTCCTACACCTGGGGGGGCTGCGTACAGCTCTCTACAACTATAATTAACCTCTAGGTTTCCTACACCTGGGGGGGCTGCGTACAGCTCTCTACAACTATAATTAACCCGTGTCTCTCTAGGTTTCCTACACCTGGGGGGGCTGCGTACAGCTCTCTACAACTATAATTAACCTCTAGGTTTCCTACACCTGGGGGGGCTGCGTACAGCTCTCTACAACTATAATTATCCCGTGTCTCTCTAGGTTTCCTACACCTGGGGGGCTGCGTACAGCTCTCTACAACTATAATTAACCCGTGTCTCTCTAGGTTTCCTACACCTGGGGGGCTGCGTACAGCTCTCTACAACTATAATTAACCCGTGTCTCTCTAGGTTTCCTACACCTGGGGGGCTGCGTACAGCTCTCTACAACTATAATTAACCCGTGTCTCTCTAGGTTTCCTACACCTGGGGGGCTGCGTACAGCTCTCTACAACTATAATTAACCCGTGTCTCTCTAGGTTTCCTACACCTGGGGGGGCTGCGTACAGCTCTCTACAACTATAATTAACCCGTGTCTCACTAGGTTTCCTACACCTGGGGGGGCTGCGTACAGCTCTCTACAACTATAATTAACCTCTAGGTTTCCTACACCTGGGGGGGCTGCGTACAGCTCTCTACAACTATAATTAACCTCTAGGTTTCCTACACCTGGGGGGGCTGCGTACAGCTCTCTACAACTATAATTATCCCGTGTCTCTCTAGGTTTCCTACACCTGGGGGGGCTGCGTACAGCTCTCTACAACTATAATTAACCCGTGTCTCTCTAGGTTTCCTACACCTGGGGGGCTGCGTACAGCTCTCTACAACTATAATTAACCCGTGTCTCTCTAGGTTTCCTACACCTGGGGGGGCTGCGTACAGCTCTCTACAACTATAATTAACCCGTGTCTCTCTAGGTTTCCTACACCTGGGGGGGCTGCGTACAGCTCTCTACAACTATAATTAACCCGTGTCTCTCTAGGTTTCCTACACCTGGGGGGGCTGCGTACAGCTCTCTACAACTATAATTAACCCGTGTCTCTCTAGGTTTCCTACACCTGGGGGGGCTGCGTACAGCTCTCTACAACTATAATTAACCCGTGTCTCTCTAGGTTTCCTACACCTGGGGGGCTGCGTACAGCTCTCTACAACTATAATTAACCCGTGTCTCTCTAGGTTTCCTACACCTGGGGGGCTGCGTACAGCTCTCTACAACTATAATTAACCCGTGTCTCTCTAGGTTTCCTACACCTGGGGGCTGCGTACAGCTCTCTACAACTATAATTAACCTCTAGGTTTCCTACACCTGGGGGGCTGCGTACAGCTCTCTACAACTATAATTAACCCGTGTCTCTCTAGGTTTCCTACACCTGGGGGCTGCGTACAGCTCTCTACAACTATAATTAACCCGTGTCTCTCTAGGTTTCCTACACCTGGGGGGGCTGCGTACAGCTCTCTACAACTATAATTAACCCGTGTCTCTCTAGGTTTCCTACACCTGGGGGGGCTGCGTACAGCTCTCTACAACTATAATTAACCCGTGTCTCTCTAGGTTTCCTACACCTGGGGGCTGCGTACAGCTCTCTACAACTATAATTAACCCGTGTCTCTCTAGGTTTCCTACACCTGGGGGGGCTGCGTACAGCTCTCTACAACTATAATTAACCCGTGTCTCTCTAGGTTTCCTACACCTGGGGGGGCTGCGTACAGCTCTCTACAACTATAATTAACCTCTAGGTTTCCTACACCTGGGGGGCTGCGTACAGCTCTCTACAACTATAATTAACCCGTGTCTCTCTAGGTTTCCTACACCTGGGGGCTGCGTACAGCTCTCTACAACTATAATTAACCCGTGTCTCTCTAGGTTTCCTACACCTGGGGGGGCTGCGTACAGCTCTCTACAACTATAATTAACCCGTGTCTCTCTAGGTTTCCTACACCTGGGGGGGCTGCGTACAGCTCTCTACAACTATAATTAACCTCTAGGTTTCCTACACCTGGGGGGGCTGCGTACAGCTCTCTACAACTATAATTAACCCGTGTCTCTCTAGGTTTCCTACACCTGGGGGGGCTGCGTACAGCTCTCTACAACTATAATTAACCCGTGTCTCTCTAGGTTTCCTACACCTGGGGGGGCTGCGTACACCTCTATACAACTATAATTAACCCGTGTCTCTCTAGGTTTCGTACACCTGGGGGGGCTGCGTACAGCTCTCTACAACTATAATTAACCCGTGTCTCTCTAGGTTTCCTACACCTGGGGGGGCTGCGTACAGCTCTCTACAACTATAATTAACCCGTGTCTCTCTAGGTTTCGTACACCTGGGGGCTGCGTACAGCTCTCTACAACTATAATTAACCCGTGTCTCTCTAGGTTTCCTACACCTGGGGGGGCTGCGTACAGCTCTCTACAACTATAATTAACCCGTGTCTCTCTAGGTTTCCTACACCTGGGGGGGCTGCGTACAGCTCTCTACAACTATAATTAACCCGTGTCTCTCTAGGTTTCGTACACCTGGGGGGGCTGCGTACAGCTCTCTACAACTATAATTAACCTCTAGGTTTCCTACACCTGGGGGGGCTGCGTACAGCTCTCTACAACTATAATTAACCCGTGTCTCTCTAGGTTTCCTACACCTGGGGGGGCTGCGTACAGCTCTCTACAACTATAATTAACCCGTGTCTCTCTAGGTTTCCTACACCTGGGGGGGCTGCGTACAGCTCTCTACAACTATAATTAACCCGTGTCTCTCTAGGTTTCCTACACCTGGGGGGGCTGCGTACAGCTCTCTACAACTATAATTAACCCGTGTCTCTCTAGGTTTCCTACACCTGGGGGGGCTGCGTACAGCTCTCTACAACTATAATTAACCCGTGTCTCTCTAGGTTTCCTACACCTGGGGGGGCTGCGTACAGCTCTCTACAACTATAATTAACCTCTAGGTTTCCTACACCTGGGGGGGCTGCGTACAGCTCTCTACAACTATAATTAACCTCTAGGTTTCCTACACCTGGGGGGGCTGCGTACAGCTCTCTACAACTATAATTAACCCGTGTCTCTCTAGGTTTCCTACACCTGGGGGGGCTGCGTACAGCTCTCTACAACTATAATTAACCCGTGTCTCTCGGTTTCCTACACCTGGGGGGGCTGCGTACAGCTCTCTACAACTATAATTAACCCGTGTCTCTCTAGGTTTCCTACACCTGGGGGGGCTGCGTACAGCTCTCTACAACTATAATTAACCTCTAGGTTTCCTACCCCTGGGGGGGCTGCGTACAGCTCTCTACAACTATAATTAACCCGTGTCTCTCTAGGTTTCCTACACCTGGGGGGGCTGCGTACAGCTCTCTACAACTATAATTAACCCGTGTCTCTCTAGGTTTCCTACACCTGGGGGGGCTGCGTACACCTCTATACAACTATAATTAACCCGTGTCTCTCTAGGTTTCGTACACCTGGGGGGGCTGCGTACAGCTCTCTACAACTATAATTAACCCGTGTCTCTCTAGGTTTCCTACACCTGGGGGGGCTGCGTACAGCTCTCTACAACTATAATTAACCCGTGTCTCTCTAGGTTTCCTACACCTGGGGGGCTGCGTACAGCTCTCTACAACTATAATTAACCCGTGTCTCTCTAGGTTTCCTACACCTGGGGGGCTGCGTACAGCTCTCTACAACTATAATTAACCCGTGTCTCTCTAGGTTTCCTACACCTGGGGGCTGCGTACAGCTCTCTACAACTATAATTAACCCGTGTCTCTCTAGGTTTCCTACACCTGGGGGGCTGCGTACAGCTCTCTACAACTATAATTAACCCGTGTCTCTCTAGGTTTCCTACACCTGGGGGGCTGCGTACAGCTCTCTACAACTATAATTAACCCGTGTCTCTCTAGGTTTCCTACACCTGGGGGGCTGCGTACAGCTCTCTACAACTATAATTAACCCGTGTCTCTCTAGGTTTCCTACACCTGGGGGGCTGCGTACAGCTCTCTACAACTATAATTAACCTCTAGGTTTCCTACACCTGGGGGCTGCGTACAGCTCTCTACAACTATAATTAACCCGTGTCTCTCTAGGTTTCCTACACCTGGGGGGGCTGCGTACAGCTCTCTACAACTATAATTAACCCGTGTCTCTCTAGGTTTCCTACACCTGGGGGGGCTGCGTACAGCTCTCTACAACTATAATTAACCTCTAGGTTTCCTACACCTGGGGGGGCTGCGTACAGCTCTCTACAACTATAATTAACCCGTGTCTCTCTAGGTTTCCTACACCTGGGGGGGCTGCGTACAGCTCTCTACAACTATAATTAACCCGTGTCTCTCTAGGTTTCCTACACCTGGGGGGGCTGCGTACACCTCTATACAACTATAATTAACCCGTGTCTCTCTAGGTTTCGTACACCTGGGGGGGCTGCGTACAGCTCTCTACAACTATAATTAACCCGTGTCTCACTAGGTTTCCTACACCTGGGGGCTGCGTACAGCTCTCTACAACTATAATTAACCCGTGTCTCTCTAGGTTTCCTACACCTGGGGGGCTGCGTACAGCTCTCTACAACTATAATTAACCCGTGTCTCTCTAGGTTTCCTACACCTGGGGGCTGCGTACAGCTCTCTACAACTATAATTAACCCGTGTCTCTCTAGGTTTCCTACACCTGGGGGGCTGCGTACAGCTCTCTACAACTATAATTAACCCGTGTCTCTCTAGGTTTCCTACACCTGGGGGCTGCGTACAGCTCTCTACAACTATAATTAACCCGTGTCTCTCTAGGTTTCCTACACCTGGGGGCTGCGTACAGCTCTCTACAACTATAATTAACCTCTAGGTTTCCTACACCTGGGGGGCTGCGTACAGCTCTCTACAACTATAATTAACCTCTAGGTTTCCTACACCTGGGGGCTGCGTACAGCTCTCTACAACTATAATTAACCCGTGTCTCTCTAGGTTTCCTACACCTGGGGGGCTGCGTACAGCTCTCTACAACTATAATTAACCCGTGTCTCTCTAGGTTTCCTACACCTGGGGGGGCTGCGTACAGCTCTCTACAACTATAATTAACCCGTGTCTCTCTAGGTTTCCTACACCTGGGGGGGCTGCGTACAGCTCTCTACAACTATAATTAACCTCTAGGTTTCCTACCCCTGGGGGGGCTGCGTACAGCTCTCTACAACTATAATTAACCCGTGTCTCTCTAGGTTTCCTACACCTGGGGGGGCTGCGTACAGCTCTCTACAACTATAATTAACCCGTGTCTCTCTAGGTTTCCTACACCTGGGGGGGCTGCGTACACCTCTATACAACTATAATTAACCCGTGTCTCTCTAGGTTTCGTACACCTGGGGGGGCTGCGTACAACTCTCTACAACTATAATTAACCCGTGTCTCTCTAGGTTTCCTACACCTGGGGGGGCTGCGTACAGCTCTCTACAACTATAATTAACCCGTGTCTCTCTAGGTTTCCTACACCTGGGGGGCTGCGTACAGCTCTCTACAACTATAATTAACCCGTGTCTCTCTAGGTTTCCTACACCTGGGGGCTGCGTACAGCTCTCTACAACTATAATTAACCCGTGTCTCTCTAGGTTTCCTACACCTGGGGGGCTGCGTACAGCTCTCTACAACTATAATTAACCCGTGTCTCTCTAGGTTTCCTACACCTGGGGGGCTGCGTACAGCTCTCTACAACTATAATTAACCCGTGTCTCTCTAGGTTTCCTACACCTGGGGGGCTGCGTACAGCTCTCTACAACTATAATTAACCCGTGTCTCTCTAGGTTTCCTACACCTGGGGGGCTGCGTACAGCTCTCTACAACTATAATTAACCCGTGTCTCTCTAGGTTTCCTACACCTGGGGGCTGCGTACAGCTCTCTACAACTATAATTAACCTCTAGGTTTCCTACACCTGGGGGGCTGCGTACAGCTCTCTACAACTATAATTAACCCGTGTCTCTCTAGGTTTCCTACACCTGGGGGGCTGCGTACAGCTCTCTACAACTATAATTAACCCGTGTCTCTCTAGGTTTCCTACACCTGGGGGGCTGCGTACAGCTCTCTACAACTATAATTAACCTCTAGGTTTCCTACACCTGGGGGGCTGCGTACAGCTCTCTACAACTATAATTAACCCGTGTCTCTCTAGGTTTCCTACACCTGGGGGGCTGCGTACAGCTCTCTACAACTATAATTAACCCGTGTCTCTCTAGGTTTCCTACACCTGGGGGCTGCGTACACCTCTATACAACTATAATTAACCCGTGTCTCTCTAGGTTTCGTACACCTGGGGGCTGCGTACAGCTCTCTACAACTATAATTAACCCGTGTCTCACTAGGTTTCCTACACCTGGGGGGGCTGCGTACAGCTCTCTACAACTATAATTAACCCGTGTCTCTCTAGGTTTCCTACACCTGGGGGGGCTGCGTACAGCTCTCTACAACTATAATTAACCCGTGTCTCTCTAGGTTTCCTACACCTGGGGGGGCTGCGTACAGCTCTCTACAACTATAATTAACCCGTGTCTCTCTAGGTTTCCTACACCTGGGGGGGCTGCGTACAGCTCTCTACAACTATAATTAACCCGTGTCTCTCTAGGTTTCCTACACCTGGGGGGGCTGCGTACAGCTCTCTACAACTATATCTACGCTAAGAAGTATGGAGGGAGTTTCATCTTACGTATGGAAGATACAGACCAGAGCAGACTGGTGCCGGGAGCTGCTGAGTCTATAGAGGATATGTTGGAGTGGGCTGGTAGGACAGACTTAATAACACACACTTACACACACACACACCTACACACACACACCTAAACACAGACCAGAGCAGACTGGTGCAGGGAGTGGCTGAGTGTAGAGTTCATGCTGGGGTGGTCTGGTAGGACAGACTGGTGCAGGGAGTGGCTGAGTGTAGAGTTCATGCTGGGGTGGTCTGGTAGGACAGACTGGTGCAGGGAGTGGCTGAGTGTAGAGTTCATGCTGGGGTGGTCTGGTAGGACAGACTGGTGCAGGGAGTGGCTGAGTGTAGAGTTCATGCTGGGGGGTCTGGTAGGACAGACTGGTGCAGGGAGTGGCTGAGTGTAGAGTTCATGCTGGGGGGTCTGGTAGGAACAGACTGGTGCAGGGAGTGGCTGAGTGTAGAGTTCATGCTGGGGGGGTCTGGTAGGAACAGAGACATATTTAGATATTAAGGAGTTTGGCCAACTTTTACAACAGACGTTAGAACCCGTGAGCGTTCCAACACATTCCAAGTATTTGGAATCTAATTCAGATTCTAGACATTCAGTTCCACAGCATTGTTTACATTCTAGAACACGCTGTGGACTCCGACCAGACATAATTACATTTTTGCCCATGTAATAATGGGGGCTAACGTGGATACCGTCCGTCTCCATCCTACCCTCCCCAGGTATCCCCCCAGACGAGGGTCCCCGTGGAGGAGGCCAGTACGGTCCCTACCTCCAGTCCCAGAGGCTGTCCCTGTACAGCCAGGCTGCTGACTCCCTGGTCCAGACAGGGAAGGCCTACCACTGCTTCTGCAGCCAGCAGAGACTAGAATTACTGAAGAGAGAGGCCCTACGCAGTGGACAGACACCGCGGTGATTTGACTACACACACACACACACACACACACACACACACACACACACACACACACACACACACACACACACACACACACACACACACACACACATACTTTTTATTTATTTGATTGAACTTTTATTTAACTAGGCAAGTGCGGCCCCGCCCTATGGAACTCCCAATCACGGCCGGGTTGTGATACAGCCTGGAATCGAACCAGGGTCTGTAGTGACGCCTCTAGCACTGAGATGCATGGCCTTCGACCCGCTGTGCCTCCTCGGGGGCCCCAATAACATGGATGAGCCAGCTACCTGACTATCTATTGTCTGTCTAATAACATGTTTAAATAGACAAATACTCACTCACACGTTACTGAACATTCCTCTACTGCAGGTATGACAACAGGTGCAGACACCTCCGCCCAGACCAGCTAGAAGAGAAGCTGGATCAGAAGGTCCCCCATGTGATCAGGTTCCGTCTGGAGTCTGGAGTAGAACCCTTCAACGACCTGGTCTTTGGCTGGAACCGTCATGAGGTGGCCCAGGTAAACCTGCAGATATGTGAGATAGATAAACACAAGCTGTACCGGCAAGCAGTGTGACATTTTTTAAATGTTTTTACATTTCCGACGCCCCGGCAACAAGTAACCTCAGATTTGCAAGTGCTTTTCTTATTTCAAAACACATATAATTGAAAGTCCGCCTCCCATCCCAAGTTAAAGGAGACCTCGTATTAATGTGATGGTTCCCCACCTGGAAAATGTAGTAGATGGATAGAGAACATCTACCCCTTCCTCTTCCCAAAGGGATATTCAATCTGCTTTTTAATTTTTGTTTTACCCATCTACCAATAGGGGCCCTTCTTTGCAAGGCATTGGAAAACCTCCCTGGTCTTTGGTTGAATCTGTGTTTTGAAATTCACTGAAATACAGATAATTGTAGGTGTGGGGAACAGAGATGAGGTAGTCATTCAAAAATCATGTTAAACACTATTATTACACACAGAATGAGTCCATGCAAATTATTATGTGACTTGTTAAGCACATTTTTACTCCTGAACTGATTTAGACTTGTCGTAACAAAGGGGTTGAACACTTAACTGACTCAAGACATTTCAGCTTTTCATAAAAAATAAACAAAATTGTTTAAAAAAAATTAGAATAACAGAATTCCACTTTGACATTATGGGATGTTGTGTGTTGGCCAGTGACGGACATAAATATCCATTTTAATTTTGAATTCAGGCTGTAACACAACAAAATGTGGGGAAAAAGTCAAGAGTGTGAATAGTTTCTGCTCCAGGTTGAAGGAGACCCTGTCGTGTTGAAAGCTGATGGTTTCCCCACCTATCACCTGGCTAACGTAGTAGATGACCACCTGATGAAGGTCAGCCACGTCCTGAGAGGATCAGAGTGGCTCATCTCTACCTCCAAACACCTGCTGCTGTACAGGTACACACACACACCTGCTGCTCTACAGGTACACACACACACCTGCTGCTCTACAGGTACACACACACACCTGCTGCTCTACAGGTACACACACACACACACCTGCTGCTGTACAGGTACACACACACACACACACACACCTGGCTAACATAGTAGACGACCACCTGCTGCTGTACAGGTACACACACACACACACACACACACACACACACCTGGCTAACATAGTAGACGACCACCTGCTGCTGTACAGGCACACACACACACACACACACCTGGCTAACATAGTAGACGACCACCTGCTGCTGTACAGGTACACACACACACACACACACACACACACACACACACACACACACACACACACACACACACACACACACACACACACACACACACACACACACCTGGCTAACATAGTAGACGACCACCTGCCTCTGTACAGGTACACACACACACACACACACACACACCTGGCTAACATAGTAGACGACCACCTGCCTCTGTACAGGTACACACACACACACACACACACACCTGGCTAACATAGTAGACGACCACCTGCCTCTGTACAGGTACACACACACACACACACACACACACACACACACACACACACACACACACACACACACACACACACACACACACACACACACACCTGGCTAACATAGTAGACGACCACCTGCCTCTGTACAGGTACACACACACACACACACACACACACGCGCACACACACACACACACACACACACACACACACACACACACACACACACACACACACACACACACACACACACACACACACACACACCTGGCTAACATAGTAGACGACCACCTGCCTCTGTACAGGTACACACACACACACACACACACCTGGCTAACATAGTAGACGACCACCTGCCTCTGTACAGGTACACACACACACACACACACACCTGGCTAACATAGTAGACGACCACCTGCCTCTGTACAGGTACACACACACACACACACACACACCTGGCTAACATAGTAGACGACCACCTGCCTCTGTACAGGTACACACACACACACACACACACACACACACACACACACACACACACACACACACCTGGCTAACATAGTAGACGACCACCTGCCTCTGTACAGGTACACACACACACACACACACACACACACACACACACACACACACACACACACACACACACACACACACACACACACACACACACACACACACACACACACACACACCTGGCTAACATAGTAGACGACCACCTGCCTCTGTACAGGTACACACACACACACACACACACACACACACACACACACACACACACACACACACACACACACACACACACACACACACACACATTTGTAGAATACTAATATTCAGAATAATGGTACATTTTATTCACTCTTTTCAAGATACGCAAGGACACGTACAGATACAGAGCAAAATAGAATAACATGGCAATTATGAGCATGAGAATATCAGAGGCAATGGACTAAAATGTAATGTACGAAGTACAAAACGGTGGGTTGCTTTGTGTTATGTTATTGTTGTTATTCCAGGGCTCTGGGCTGGAAGCCCCCTGGTTATGTTATTGTTGTTATTCCAGGGCTCTGGGCTGGGAGCCCCTGGTTATGTTATTGTTGTTATTCCAGGGCTCTGGGCTGGAAGCCCCCTGGTTATGTTATTGTTGTTATTCCAGGGCTCTGGGCTGGAAGCCCCCTGGTTATGTTATTGTTGTTATTCCAGGGCTCTGGGCTGGAAGCCCCTGGTTATGTTATTGTTGTTATTCCAGGGCTCTGGGCTGGAAGCCCCCTGGTTATGTTATTGTTGTTATTCCAGGGCTCTGGGCTGGAAGCCCCCTGGTTATGTTATTGTTGTTGTTCCAGGGCTCTGGGCTGGAAGCCCCCTGGTTATGTTACTGTTGTTGTTCCAGGGCTCTGGGCTGGAAGCCCCCTGGTTATGTTATTGTTGTTGTTCCAGGGCTCTGGGCTGGAAGCCCCCTGGTTATGTTATTGTTGTTATTCCAGGGCTCTGGGCTGGAAGCCCCCTGGTTATGTTATTGTTGTTATTCCAGGGCTCTGGGCTGGAAGCCCCCTGGTTATGTTATTGTTGTTATTCCAGGGCTCTGGGCTGGAAGCCCCCTGGTTATGTTATTGTTGTTGTTTCTGGGCTGGAAGCCCCTGGTTATGTTATTGTTGTTGTTATTCCAGGGCTCTGGGTTGGGAGCCCCTGGTTATGTTATTGTTGTTATTCCAGGGCTCTGGGCTGGAAGCCCCTGGTTATGTTATTGTTGTTATTCCAGGGCTCTGGGCTGGAAGCCCCTGGTTATATTATTGTTGTTATTCCAGGGCTCTGGGCTGGAAGCCCCTGGTTATGTTATTGTTGTTATTCCAGGGCTCTGGGCTGGAAGCCCCCTGGTTATGTTATTGTTGTTATTCCAGGGCTCTGGGCTGGAAGCCCCCGGTGTTCGGACACCTTCCTCTCCTCCTCAACAGAGATGGCAGTAAGCTCTCCAAGAGACAAGGAGATATCTACATACAGAGTTTCCAGAGGAGTGGGGCCCTACCTGAAGCCCTACTGGATATCACCACACACTGTGGATCTGGCTTCAACAGTAAGAGAGGGGGGGGGGCAGGGGGATATCTTTATACAGAGAAGTAGTGCACTTTAGAGGGAATAGGGGTCAGATGTAGTGCACTCGAGGGAATAGGGGTCAGATGTAGTGGACTATAGAGGGAATAGGGGTCAGATGTAGTGGACTATAGAGGGAATAGGAGTCAGAAGTAGTGGACTATAGAGGGAATAGGAGTCAGATGTAGTGGACTATAGAGGGAATAGGAGTCAGATGTAGTGGACTATAGAGGGAATAGGAGTCAGATGTAGTGGACTATAGAGGGAATAGGAGTCAGAAGTAGTGGACTATAGAGGGGTCAGGTGTAGAGGACTATAGAGGGAATAGGAGTCAGATGTAGAGGACTATAGAGGGAATAGGAGTCAGATGTAGTGGACTATAGAGGGAATAGGAGTCAGATGTAGTGGACTATAGAGGGAATAGGGGTCAGAAGTAGTGGACTATAGAGGGAATAGGAGTCAGATGTAGTGGACTATACAGGGAATAGGAGTCAGATGTAGTGGACTATAGAGGGAATAGGGGTCAGAAGTAGTGGACTATATAGGGGTCAGATGTAGAGGACTATAGAGGGAATAGGAGTCAGATGTAGTGGACTATATAGGGGTCAGATGTAGAGGACTATAGAGGGAATAGGAGTCAGATGTAGTGGACTATATAGGGGTCAGATGTAGAGGACTATAGAGGGAATAGGAGTCGGGTGTAGTGGACTATAGAGGGAATAGGAGTCAGATGTAGTGGACTATAGAGGGAATAGGAGTCAGATGTAGTGGACTATATAGGGGTCAGATGTAGTGGACTATAGAGGGAATAGGAGTCAGATGTAGTGGACTATATAGGGGTCAGATGTAGAGGACTATAGAGGGAATAGGAGTCAGGTGTAGTGGACTATAGAGGGAATAGGAGTCAGGTGTAGTGGACTATAGAGGGAATAGGAGTCAGAAGTAGTGGACTATAGAGGGAATAGGAGTCAGAAGTAGTGGACTATAGAGGGAATAGGAGTCAGAAGTAGTGGACTATAGAGGGAATAGGGGTCAGAAGTAGTGGACTATAGAGGGAATAGGAGTCAGATGTAGTGGACTATAGAGGGAATAGGAGTCAGATGTAGTGGACTATAGAGGGAATAGGAGTCAGATGTAGTGGACTATAGAGGGAATAGGAGTCAGAAGTAGTGGACTATAGAGGGAATAGGGGTCAGAAGTAGTGGACTATAGAGGGAATAGGAGTCAGATGTAGTGGACTATAGAGGGAATAGGAGTCAGAAGTAGTGGACTATAGAGGGAATAGGGGTCAGAAGTAGTGGACTATAGAGGGAATAGGGGTCAGAAGTAGTGGACTATAGAGGGAATAGGGGTCAGAAGTAGTGGACTATAGAGGGAATAGGGGTCAGATGTAGTGGACTATAGAGGGAATAGGGGTCAGATGTAGTGGACTATAGAGGGAATAGGAGTCAGATGTAGTGGACTATAGAGGGAATAGGAGTCAGATGTAGTGGACTATAGAGGGAATAGGAGTCAGATGTAGTGGACTATAGAGGGAATAGGGGTCAGAAGTAGTGGACTATAGAGGGAATAGGAGTCAGATGTAGTGGACTATAGAGGGAATAGGAGTCAGAAGTAGTGGACTATAGAGGGAATAGGGGTCAGAAGTAGTGGACTATAGAGGGAATAGGGGTCAGAAGTAGTGGACTATAGAGGGAATAGGGGTCAGAAGTAGTGGACTATAGAGGGAATAGGGGTCAGATGTAGTGGACTATAGAGGGAATAGGGGTCAGATGTAGTGGACTATAGAGGGAATAGGAGTCAGATGTAGTGGACTATAGAGGGAATAGGAGTCAGATGTAGTGGACTATAGAGGGAATAGGAGTCAGATGTAGTGGACTATAGAGGGAATAGGGGTCAGATGTAGTGGACTATAGAGGGAATAGGAGTCAGATGTAGTGGACTGTAGAGGGAATAGGAGTCAGATGTAGTGGACTATAGAGGGAATAGGAGTCAGATGTAGTGGACTATATAGGGGTCAGGTGTAGTGGACTATAGAGGGAATAGGAGTCAGAAGTAGTGGACTATAGAGGGAATAGGGGTCAGAAGTAGTGCACTAGAGGGAATAGGGGTCAGATGTAGTGGACTATAGAGGGAATAGGGGTCAGATGTAGTGGTAGGGTGCCATTTGAGAAGCATCCTAAATGAATGCCCCCCTGTCATCCTGCAGGTAACAGTGTTGGTCGTAAGATGGAAGAACTGATCGCAGAGTTCAACCCGTCCAAGTTCACCACCCACTCTGCCCTGCTAGACCTGGACAAACTACCTGAGTTTAACAAGTACATAACCTGTCTGTCTGTCTCTGTGTCCATCTCTCTCCTCCCTGCTAGACCTGGACAAACTACCTGAGTTTAACAAGTACACTACCTGGCTGTCTGTCTCTGTGTCCATCTCTCCCCTCCCTGCTAGACCTGGACAAACTACCTGAGTTTAACAAGTACACTACCTGGCTGTCTGTCTCTGTGTCCATCTCTCCCCTCCCTGCTAGACCTGGACAAACTACCTGAGTTTAACAAGTACACTACCTGGCTGTCTGTCTCTGTGTCCATCTCTCCCCTCCCTGCTAGACCTGGACAAACTACCTGAGTTTAACAAGTACATAACCTGTCTGTCTGTCTCTGTGTCCATCTCTCTCCTCCCTGCTAGACCTGGACAAACTACCTGAGTTTAACAAGTACACTACCTGTCTGTCTCTCTGTGTGTTTATCTCTCCTCCCTGCTAGACCTGGACAAACTACCTGTCTGTCTCTCTGTGTCCATCTCTCTCCTCCCTGCTAGACCTGGACAAACTACCTGAGTTTAACAAGTACACTACCTGTCTGTCTGTCTCTGTGTCCATCTCTCCCCTCCCTGCTAGACTTGGACAAACTACCTGAGTTTAACAAGTACACTACCTGTCTGTCTCTCTGTGTGTTTATCTCTCCTCCCTGCTAGACCTGGACAAACTACCTGTCTGTCTCTCTGTGTCCATCTCTCCCCTCCCTGCTAGACCTGGACAAACTACCTGAGTTTAACAAGTACACTACCTGTCTGTCTGTCTCTGTGTCCATCTCTCCCCTCCCTGCTAGACTTGGACAAACTACCTGAGTTTAACAAGTACACTACCTGTCTGTCTCTCCCCTCCCTGCTAGACCTGGACAAACTACCTGAGTTTAACAAGTACACTACCTGTCTGTCTGTCTCTGTGTCCATCTCTCCCCTCCCTCCATGGGTTCCGTAGGCTGGCTGCACTCAAACCTCAAGGTTGAGTTTAACAGTTCAAGGGTCGAAGCCATAGTAGGTTTGTCCCTGTTGCTCTGGGGTTCTTAACTCAGCCACCAGGTGGTTTAGTCTGAGACTGGCCCTCAGAGGACTATTGATTCAATCATTAATAACTGTCCTGCGTGACACAGAGCTGTGGATAGTCTGAGCACCAGTCTCTTTAGTTAACATGCCACTCCTTGTCATTGCCATAGAGACGGGGGTCTCTGGCGATCTCAACGTTCAGTACGCAGCTGGTTTACGGCTGAGTCGCTCATTGGTTGTTTGAAAATAACATTAATATTTTCCATGACGACATGTAGAGCCTCAAATGTAATTATAATTATATTACCAAATCAAAAACCAACGTTTAGCTGTTAGCTAGGCAAGCTGTTGCTTATTTTGGTTATTCAAATCAAGGCCTAAGACGTTTTGTGTTTGGAGTTACAGTACGTATTTACTCTGAATTTAGACGTGAGCTTGCAACTTTTCACGCTGTCAACACACTGGTTTTACCTGGCTGAACCCCCCCCCAAAAAAAAAAAATGGTTGCAACACTTTCAGTGGAGATTAAACAGTGATTAGTTCCAATAGTTGCCTAATCGTTGTGATTGGAGGATAGCTGCGAGGGGTTATCGAATCAGGATCAACTCCTCTGTTCTCCTCAAACTCATTAATGATAGAATCTACAGAGTTGAAGATGGGAGAACATCCTGTCTCCTTGGCACAGGGAGTGGAGTACAGGGAGTGGAGCACAGGGAGTGGAGCACAGGGAGTGGAGCACAGGGAGTGGAGCGCAGGGAGTGGAGCGCAGGGAGTGGAGCACAGGGAGTGGAGCGCAGGGAGTGGAGCGCAGGGAGTGGAGCACAGGGAGTGGAGTGGAGCGCAGGGAGTGGAGTGGAGCGCAGGGAGTGGAGTGGAGCGCAGGGAGTGGAGCGGGGCGCAGGGAGCGGGGCGCAGGGAGTGGAGCGCAGGGAGTGGAGCGGGGCGCAGGGAGTGGAGCGGAGCGCAGGGAGTGGAGCGCAGGGAGTGGAGCGCAGGGAGTGGAGCGGAGCGCAGGGAGTGGAGCGGAGCGCAGGCGGAGCGCAGGGAGTGGAGCGGAGCGCAGGGAGTGGAGCGGAGCGCAGGGAGTGGAGCGGGGCGCAGGGAGTGGAGCGGGGCGCAGGGAGTGGAGCGGGGCGCAGGGAGTGGAGCGGGGCGCAGGGAGTGGAGCGGGGCGCAGGGAGTGGAGCGGGGCGCAGGGAGCGGAGCGCAGGGAGCGGGGCGCAGGGAGCGGGGCGCAGGGAGCGGGGCGCAGGGAGCGGGGCGCGGGGCGCAGGGAGCGGAGCGGAGCGCGGGGAGCGGAGCGGAGCGCGGGGAGCGGAGCGGAGCGCGGGGAGCGGAGCGGAGCGCGGGGAGCGGAGCGGAGCGCGGGGAGCGGAGCGGAGCGCGGGGAGCGGAGCGGAGCGCGGGGAGCGGAGCGGAGCGCGGGGAGCGGAGCGGAGCGCGGGGAGCGGGGAGCGGGGCGCGGGGAGCGGGGCGCGGGGAGCGGGGCGCAGGGAGTGGAGCGGAGCGCAGGGAGTGGAGCGGAGCGCAGGGAGTGGAGCGCAGGGAGTGGAGCGGAGCGCAGGGAGTGGAGCGCAGGGAGTGGAGCGCAGGGAGTGGAGCGGAGCGCAGGGAGTGGAGCGGAGCGCAGGCGGAGCGCAGGGAGTGGAGCGGAGCGCAGGGAGTGGAGCGGGGCGCAGGGAGTGGAGCGGGGCGCAGGGAGTGGAGCGGGGCGCAGGGAGTGGAGCGGGGCGCAGGGAGCGGAGCGCAGGGAGCGGAGCGCAGGGAGCGGGGCGCAGGGAGCGGGGCGCAGGGAGCGGGGCGCAGGGAGCGGAGCGCAGGGAGCGGAGCGGAGCGCAGGGAGCGGAGCGGAGCGCAGGGAGCGGAGCGGAGCGCAGGGAGCGGAGCGGAGCGCAGGGAGCGGAGCGGAGCGCAGGGAGCGGAGCGGAGCGCAGGGAGCGGAGCGGAGCGCAGGGAGCGGAGCGGAGCGCAGGGAGCGGAGCGGAGCGCAGGGAGCGGAGCGCAGGGAGTGGAGCGGAGCGCAGGGAGTGGAGCGGGGCGCAGGGAGTGGGGCGGGGCGCAGGGAGTGGGGCGGGGCGCAGGGAGTGGGGCGCAGGGAGTGGGGCGCAGGGAGTGGGGCGCAGGGAGTGGGGCGCAGGGAGTGGAGCGGGGCGCAGGGAGCGGAGCGGGGCGCAGGGAGCGGAGCGGGGCGCAGGGAGCGGAGCGGGGCGCAGGGAGCGGAGCGCAGGGAGCGGAGCGCAGGGAGCGGAGCGCAGGGAGTGGAGCGCAGGGAGTGGAGCGCAGGGAGGGGAACGTTAGTTAAGAGATTGTTACCCAGGCTACAGGTGGTGCTGTTGCACTGTGTATTTCTGCCTGTATATTGTGTCTGCTGACCTGCCCCCATTCAGTCATGATAAATGACTCCAATAATCACCTCGTCATGATCTTCAGTTTAGAATGCAGTTTGATTAGTCAGATGGAGAGACGGTGGGACCCCAATCAGGCCCCTGGGTCCTGACTGGCATCGCCCACCCCTGGGTCTAGCAGATAATGGTCTAGGATCAGATTTATCAATTCTTCTCCTAAACCACCCTTATCTTAACAACTGACTCTAGACCAGTCCTTAGTAATCTCAGTAATAATCCACTCTGTGTTCTCCCAGGATCCACCTGCAGCAGCGTATAGATGACGCAGGGGCGGATCCAGGAAGTGTACGGAACACAAGTCCAGGATCAGGATGTTCTGCAACCAGATTACATCACACGGGTTCTACACCTGCGCAAGGTAACTATGACCTCATCACAGGGGTTCTACTCCTGCCCAAGGTAACTATGACCTCATCAGAGGGGTTCTACACCTGCGCAAGGTAACTATGACCTCATCAGAGGGGTTCTACTCCTGCGCAAGGTAACTATGACCTCATCACAGGGGTTCTACACCTGCGCATGGTAACTATGACCTCATCAGAGGTTCTACACCTGCGCAAGGTAACTATGACCTCATCACACGGGTTCTACACCTGTGCAAGGTAACTATGACCTCATCACAGGGGTTCTACTCCTGCGCAAGGTAACTGACCTCATCACAGAGGTTCTACACCTGCGCAAGGTAACTATGACCTCATCACAGAGGTTCTACACCTGCGCAAGGTAACTATGACCTCATCAGAGGGGTTCTACACCTGCGCATGGTAACTATGACCTCATCAGAGGGTTCTACACCTGCGCAAGGTAACTATGACCTCATCAGAGGTTCTACACCTGCGCAAGGTAACTATGACCTCATCACACGGGTTCTACACCTGCCCAAGGTAACTATGACCTCATCACAGGGGTTCTACTCCTGCGCAAGGTAACTATGACCTCATCACAGGGGTTCTACTCCTGCGCAAGGTAACTATGACCTCATCAGAGGGGTTCTACACCTGCGCAAGGTACCTATGACCTCATCACAGGGGTTCTACACCTGCCCAAGGTAACTATGACCTCATCACAGGGGTTCTACTCCTGCGCAAGGTAACTATGACCTCATCAGAGGGGTTCTACACCTGTGCAAGGTAACTATGACCTCATCACAGGGGTTCTACACCTGTGCAAGGTAACTATGACCTCATCACAGGGGTTCTACACCTGCCCAAGGTAACTATGACCTCATCAGAGGGGTTCTACACCTGTGTAAGGTAACTATGACCTCATCACACGGGTTCTACCCCAGCGTGCAAGGTAACTGGATGTAACCAAGGTAACGCGGCATCAGCTGTTGTGTCGGTCTTCGCACCCGCTGAAAAACGATCCCTTCATCCCTCTGGCCTTCCAACTTTCCCAGTTTGAGAATATCACAGCCCAGTGCAGAATGTGGAGCCTGTCTGTCTGGAGGTCACCATCTCTCTCTCTCTCTCGCTTTCTGTCTCACTCACTCACATATCTTCTCTGTCTGAGCTGGTAGCTCCAGATTATTCCTACCTTTGGGTTCAACCCTTCTCCTGTCTGTCTCTGTCTCTGTGTCAGGGTCATATCTCCTCTCTCTCTCTCAGGGTCATATCTCCTCTGTGTCTGTCTCTCTCTCAGGGTCATATCTCCTCTGTGTCTGTCTCTCTCTCAGGGTCATATCTCCTCTGTGTCTGTCTCTCCCTCTCAGGGTCATATCTCCTCTGTGTCTGTCTCTCTCTCTCAGGGTCATATCTCCTCTGTGTCTGTCTGTCTCTCAGGGTCATATCTCCTCTGTGTCTGTCTCTCTCTCAGGGTCATATCTCCTCTGTGTCTCTCTCTCTCTCAGGGCCATATCTCCTCTGTCTCTCTCCCTCTCAGGGTCATATCTCCTCTGTGTCTGTCTCTCTCTCAGGGTCATATCTCCTCTGTGTCTGTCTCTCTCTCAGGGTCATATCTCCTCTGTGTCTGTCTCTCTCTCAGGGTCATATCTCCTCTGTGTCTGTCTCTCTCTCAGGGTCATATCTCCTCTGTGTCTGTCTCTCTCTCAGGGTCATATCTCCTCTGTCTGTCTCTCTCAGGGTCATATCTCCTCTGTGTCTGTCTCTCTCTCTCTCTCAGGGTCATATCTCCTCTGTGTTTGTCTCTCTCTCAGGGTCATATCTCCTCTGTGTCTGACCTGGTGTCCTCAGAGTATTCCTACCTTTGGGTTCGACCTTCTTTCTCTGACCAACAGATGGCAGCACTCAGCTCAGAGACACAATACATCGCTACTCTGGTCATACGGTACGTACCATAACTACTACAGACTAACAGGACTACTCTGGTTCATACCATAACTACTACAGACTAACAGGACTACTCTGGTTCATACCATAACTACTGTAGACTAACAGGACTACTCTGGTTCATATACTACAGACTAACAGGACTACTCTGGTTCATATACTACAGACTAACAGGACTACTCTGGTTCATATACTATAGACTAACAGGACTACTCTGGTTCATACCATAACTACTACAGACTAACAGGACTACTCTGGTTCATACCATAACTACTGTAGACTAACAGGACTACTCTGGTTCATAACATAACTACTATAGACTAACAGGACTACTCTGGTTCATACCATAACTACTACAGACTAACAGGACTACTCTGGTTCATATACTACAGACTAACAGGACTACTCTGGTTCATACCATAACTACTGTAGACTAACAGGACTACTCTGGTTCATACCATAACTACTACAGACTAACAGGACTACTCTGGTTCATATACTACAGACTAACAGGACTACTCTGGTTCATATACTACAGACTAACAGGACTACTCTGGTTCATACCATAACTACTACAGACTAACAGGACTACTCTGGTTCATACCATAACTACTACAGACTAACAGGACTACTCTGGTTCATAACATAACTACTACAGACTAACAGGACTACTCTGGTTCATATACTACAGACTAACAGGACTACTCTGGTTCATACCATAACTACTACAGACTAACAGGACTACTCTGGTTCATAACATAACTACTACAGACTAACAGGACTACTCTGGTTCATATACTACAGACTAACAGGACTACTCTGGTTCATACCATAACTACTGTAGACTAACAGGACTACTCTGGTTCATACCATAACTACTACAGACTAACAGGACTACTCTGGTTCATAACATAACTACTACAGACTAACAGGACTACTCTGGTTCATACCATAACTACTACAGACTAACAGGACTACTCTGGTTCATAACATAACTACTGTAGACTAACAGGACTACTCTGGTTCATAACATAACTACTGTAGACTAACAGGACTACTCTGGTTCATATACTACAGACTAACAGGACTACTCTGGTTCATACCATAACTACTACAGACTAACAGGACTACTCTGGTTCATAACATAACTACTACAGACTAACAGGACTACTCTGGTTCATACCATAACTACTACAGACTAACAGGACTACTCTGGTTCATACCATAACTACTACAGACTAACAGGACTACTCTGGTTCATACCATAACTACTACAGACTAACAGGACTACTCTGGTTCATACCATAACTACTACAGACTAACAGGACTACTCTGGTTCATACCATAACTACTACAGACTAACAGGACTACTCTGGTTCATACCATAACTACTACAGACTAACAGGACTACTCTGGTTCATACCATAACTACTACAGACTAACAGGACTACTCTGGTTCATACCATAACTACTACAGACTAACAGGACTACTCTGGTTCATATACCATAACTACTACAGACTAACAGGACTACTCTGGTTCATACCATAACTACTACAGACTAACAGGACTACTCTGGTTCATATACCATAACTACTGTAGACTAACAGGACTACTCTGGTTCATACCATAACTACTACAGACTAACAGGACTACTCTGGTTCATACCATAACTACTACAGACTAACAGGACTACTCTGGTTCATACCATAACTACTACAGACTAACAGGACTACTCTGGTTCATAACATAACTACTACAGACTAACAGGACTACTCTGGTTCATACCATAACTACTACAGACTAACAGGACTACTCTGGTTCATACCATAACTACTATAGACTAACAGGACTACTCTGGTTCATACCATAACTACTATAGACTAACAGGACTACTCTGGTTCATACCATAACTACTACAGACTAACAGGACTACTCTGGTTCATACCATAACTACTACAGACTAACAGGACTACTCTGGTTCATATACTACAGACTAACAGGACTACTCTGGTTCATACCATAACTACTACAGACTAACAGGACTACTCTGGTTCATAACATAACTACTACAGACTAACAGGACTACTCTGGTTCATACCATAACTACTACTAGACTAACAGGACTACTCTGGTTCATAACATAACTACTATAGACTAACAGGACTACTCTGGTTCATACCATAACTACTAACAGACTAACAGGACTACTCTGGTTCATAACATAACTACTACAGACTAACAGGACTACTCTGGTTCATACCATAACTACTACAGACTAACAGGACTACTCTGGTTCATACCATAACTACTAGACTAACAGGACTACTCTGGTTCATATAACTACAGACTAACAGGACTACTCTGGTTCATAACATAACTACTACAGACTAACAGGACTACTCTGGTTCATACCATAACTACTACAGACTAGACTAACAGGACTACTCTGGTTCATACCATAACTACTACAGACTAACAGGACTACTCTGGTTCATAACATAACTACTAGACTAACAGGACTACTCTGGTTCATACCATAACTACTACAGACTAACAGGACTACTCTGGTTCATACCATAACTACTACAGACTAACAGGACTACTCTGGTTCATATACTACAGACTAACAGGACTACTCTGGTTCATACCATAACTACTACAGACTAACAGGACTACTCTGGTTCATACCATAACTACTACAGACTAACAGGACTACTCTGGTTCATCCATAACTACTACAGACTAACAGGACTACTCTGGTTCATATACTACAGACTAACAGGACTACTCTGGTTCATACCATAACTACTACAGACTAACAGGACTACTCTGGTTCATACCATAACTACTACAGACTAACAGGACTACTCTGGTTCATACCATAACTACTATAGACTAACAGGACTACTCTGGTTCATACCATAACTACTACAGACTAACAGGACTACTCTGGTTCATACCATAACTACTACAGACTAACAGGACTACTCTGGTTCATAACATAACTACTACAGACTAACAGGACTACTCTGGTTCATACCATAACTACTATAGACTAACAGGACTACTCTGGTTCATACCATAACTACTACAGACTAACAGGACTACTCTGGTTCATACCATAACTACTACAGACTAACAGGACTACTCTGGTTCATACCATAACTACTACAGACTAACAGGACTACTCTGGTTCATATACTACAGACTAACAGGACTACTCTGGTTCATACCATAACTACTACAGACTAACAGGACTACTCTGGTTCATAACATAACTACTACAGACTAACAGGACTACTCTGGTTCATATACTACAGACTAACAGGACTACTCTGGTTCATATACTACAGACTAACAGGACTACTCTGGTTCATAGACTAACAGGACTACTCTGGTTCATAACATAACTACTACAGACTAACAGGACTACTCTGGTTCATAACATAACTACTACAGACTAACAGGACTACTCTGGTTCATACCATAACTACTACAGACTAACAGGACTACTCTGGTTCATATACTCCAGACTAACAGGACTACTCTGGTTCATAACATAACTACTGTAGACTAACAGGACTACTCTGGTTCATATACTACAGACTAACAGGACTACTCTGGTTCATACCATAACTACTACAGACTAACAGGACTACTCTGGTTCATACCATAACTACTACAGACTAACAGGACTACTCTGGTTCATATACTACAGACTAACAGGACTACTCTGGTTCATACCATAACTACTACAGACTAACAGGACTACTCTGGTTCATAACATAACTACTACAGACTAACAGGACTACTCTGGTTCATACCATAACTACTACAGACTAACAGGACTACTCTGGTTCATACCATAACTACTACAGACTAACAGGACTACTCTGGTTCATACCATAACTACTACAGACTAACAGGACTACTCTGGTTCATACCATAACTACTACAGACTAACAGGACTACTCTGGTTCATACCATAACTACTACAGACTAACAGGACTACTCTGGTTCATACCATAACTACTATAGACTAACAGGACTACTCTGGTTCATATACTACAGACTAACAGGACTACTCTGGTTCATACCATAACTACTACAGACTAACAGGACTACTCTGGTTCATAACATAACTACTACAGACTAACAGGACTACTCTGGTTCATAACATAACTACTGTAGACTAACAGGACTACTCTGGTTCATATACTACAGACTAACAGGACTACTCTGGTTCATACCATAACTACTACAGACTAACAGGACTACTCTGGTTCATAACATAACTACTATAGACTAACAGGACTACTCTGGTTCATATACTACAGACTAACAGGACTACTCTGGTTCATAACATAACTACTACAGACTAACAGGACTACTCTGGTTCATATACTACAGACTAACAGGACTACTCTGGTTCATACCATAACTACTATAGACTAACAGGACTACTCTGGTTCATAACATAACTACTATAGACTAACAGGACTACTCTGGTTCATATACTACAGACTAACAGGACTACTCTGGTTCATACCATAACTACTACAAACTAACAGGACTACTCTGGTTCATATACTACAGACTAACAGGACTACTCTGGTTCATAACATAACTACTACAGACTAACAGGACTACTCTGGTTCATAACATAACTACTACAGACTAACAGGACTACTCTGGTTCATACCATAACTACTACAGACTAACAGGACTACTCTGGTTCATATACTACAGACTAACAGGACTACTCTGGTTCATATACTACAGACTAACAGGACTACTCTGGTTCATACCATAACTACTACAGACTAACAGGACTACTCTGGTTCATACCATAACTACTACAGACTAACAGGACTACTCTGGTTCATACCATAACTACTACAGACTAACAGGACTACTCTGGTTCATATACTACAGACTAACAGGACTACTCTGGTTCATACCATAACTACTGTAGACTAACAGGACTACTCTGGTTCATACCATAACTACTACAGACTAACAGGACTACTCTGGTTCATACCATAACTACTACAGACTAACAGGACTACTCTGGTTCATATACTACAGACTAACAGGACTACTCTGGTTCATACCATAACTACTACAGACTAACAGGACTACTCTGGTTCATAACATAACTACTACTACTAACTGTTAACTAAAACTACTACTAGTTCCCTGGCAATGTAGTCAAGTTTGTTTGTCAGATGTCCGTGACAGTGTCCTTTTCTGTGAACCAAAGCCTTTCTGAAAATGACATGACTGTCAGTTATGTCTTTCATGTTTTAATTGATTCAACATGTTTACTACCGTGTACTATTAACAGGTCTTGGTGTTAACGGCCTGTACCGTGTCCTGTGTCCCATGTCCATCTCTGTGTCCCGTGTCCCATGTCCGTGTCCCATGTCCATCTCTGTGTCCCATGTCCGTGTCCTATCTCTGTGTCCCATGTCCATCTCTGTGTCCCATGTCCATCTCTGTGTCCCATGTCCGTGTCCCATGTCCGTGTCCTGTGTCCCGTGTCCCATGTCCGTGTCCCATGTCCGTGTCCCATGTCCGTGTCCCATGTCCGTGTCCCATGTCCCGTGTCCCATGTCCGTGTCCCATGTCCGTCTCTGTGTCCCATGTCCGTCTCTGTGTCCCGTGTCCCATGTCCGTCTCTGTGTCCCGTGTCCCATGTCCGTCTCTGTGTCCCATGTCCGTGTCCCATGTCCATGTCCGTGTCCCATGTCCATCTCTGTGTCCCATGTCCGTGTCCCATGTCCGTCTCCATGTCCCATGTCCATCTCTGTGTCCCATGTCCATCTCTGTGTCCCATGTCCGTCTCTGTGTCCCATGTCCGTCTCCATGTCCGTGTCCTGTGTCCCGTGTCCCATGTCCATCTCTGTGTCCCATGTCCGTCTCTGTGTCCCATGTCCGTCTCTGTGTCCCATGTCCATCTCTGTGTCCCATGTCCGTCTCTGTGTCCCATGTCCGTCTCTGTGTCCCATGTCCGTCTCTGTGTCCCGTGTCCGTCTCTGTGTCCCGTGTCCCATGTCCGTCTCTGTGTCCCGTGTCCCATGTCCGTCTCTGTGTCCCGTGTCCCATGTCCGTCTCTGTGTCCCATGTCCGTCTCTGTGTCCCGTGTCCCATGTCCGTCTCTGTGTCCCATGTCCGTCTCTGTGTCCCGTGTCCCATGTCCGTCTCTGTGTCCCATGTCCGTCTCTGTGTCCCGTGTCCCATGTCCGTCTCTGTGTCCCATGTCCGTCTCTGTGTCCCATGTCCATCTCTGTGTCCCATGTCCGTCTCTGTGTCCCATGTCCGTCTCTGTGTCCCATGTCCATCTCTGTGTCCCATGTCCGTCTCCATGTCCGTCTCTGTGTCCCATGTCCGTCTCTGTGTCCCATGTCCATCTCTGTGTCCCATGTCCGTCTCCATGTCCGTCTCTGTGTCCCATGTCCGTCTCTGTGTCCCATGTCCGTCTCTGTGTCCCATGTCCGTCTCCATGTCCGTCTCCATGTCCGTCTCTGTGTCCCATGTCCGTCTCTGTGTCCCGTGTCCGTCTCTGTGTCCCATGTCCGTCTCTGTGTCCCATGTCCGTCTCTGTGTCCCATGTCCGTCTCCATGTCCGTCTCTGTGTCCCGTGTCCGTCTCTGTGTCCCATGTCCGTCTCTGTGTCCCATGTCCGTCTCTGTGTAGGTTGATGGAAGGTCTGAAAGGAGGTGAGGAACTGACAGTCGACCAGCTCAGTGTAGAACTGAAGACTCTGGCTAAGAAGACCAGCAACACTAAATACAGAGATGTTATGAAGATTATACGACTGGCCCTCAGCGGACTACAGGTAGGAGAGAGACTGGCCCTCAGCGGACTACAGGTTGGAGAGAGACTGGCCCTCAGTGGCCTACAGGTAGGAGAGAGACTGGCCCTCAGTGGCCTACAGGTAGGAGAGAGACTGGCCCTCAGTGGCCTACAGGTAGGAGAGAGACTGGCCCTCAGTG